>NC_056728.1:1786404679-1786464679 GCF_019279795.1 Protopterus annectens | reverse complement strand
ACACACTCGAAACTCTCCTTAGCATGGAGAACATCGATATCTGTGCAGTAACAGAAACCTGGTTCAAGGCTCCTGGGAGCACCCCAGCACTACCATGTTATACCTCATACCATGCTTTTCGGCCCCAAAACTTGGACCAAACCACAAAAGGAGGGGGAGTATCAATATTCGTCAAAGATACCCACACCTCCAGGTTGGTGGCACAGCACGAAGCATCAGAGACTATCCATGTGCAACTAACAGTGGGTAAAACTGCCTTCCAGTTTATAGCCTGATACAGACCACCCTTCCAAACCCAGGAACCCCACTCGGCCTTCCTGAGAACACTGGAAAATATGAAGGTCTCTCCAAACACTATTATATTGGGTGACTTCAACTACCCAAACATAGACTGGGAGAATTACTCTAGCTCCAACACCCTAGCCCAAAGGTTCCTAGAATTTATAAACTCAAATGCTATGGAACAACTTGTTACCACTCCCACAAGAGGGGAAAACATACTGGACCTGATCATCACCAACATGGGGGCTCTATGCTCCAGACCAGAAGTGTATCCGTCACTGGTAAGATCAGACCATAAACTAATCTCACTGGATATTCACATCTCGACCCCACCCCTTGCCCAGAAAACCACAGTGAAAAACTTCTCTAAAGCAAATTTCACACTCCTCAAAACTGAGGTGGAATCCTTCAAAGCCCCCAGGCCTGTGGAAAATACAGCCCAGACCGCAGAATCCTTTACAAACGCATTCTATGAACACCTTCAGGAATGCATGGATCATGCAATCTCAAATAAAACCAAGACCCAATCCTCCAAAGGCAGATATCCTGTCTGGTGGACCCCAGCCATAAACAAACTATACGATAGAAGGAGGAAGCTACTACATGATAGAGCAAAATCCCAAAAAGGGAAGGCATCTCTGATGAGTATTAGCAAAAAACTACGGGCACTCATAAAATTGTCTAAGGCCAGCTTAGAGAGAGAAAAATTGCACAGGACACTAAGGAAAATCACAAGGCTTTCTTTAGTTATGTTAGGAACCTGGGTGGGAATTCCCAGATATGCTCAGAATTAGTCCAAAATGACAAAAATTACACCGAACCCACAGACATTGCCAACATCTTAGCTGACAGGTTCAGTGCAAACTTCTCCCCCCCCTCCCCACCAAAAGGGCAAATATCTATCCCAGCAGAGTGCTGCCCCCCTGACATCTCAGATGCTCGGGTAAGAGCCGCCCTCTCCAAAGCAAAAAACACAGCATCAATGGGACCAGAAGGTGTCCCAGGCTGCGTCCTACATGAACTTCAAGAAGAGCTAAACCCAAACATAAAACTACTGTTCAATCTCAGCCTTACTATAGGATATGTACCCAAAGAGTGGCATACAGCAACAGTGGTCCCTCTCCACAAAGGTGGTGCCTCAACGGATCCTGGAAACTATCGCCCCATAAGCCTGACTAGCTTGGTCTGCAAAGCTATGGAAAGGATCATCATGGACCTCATAAATAAAGATATTGGGGACCTACAGACACTGGATCCTACCCAGTTCCACTTTGTTAAGGGCAGATCCTGCCTCTTAAACCTGGTCGATTTCTTTGAAACAGTCACCAAGGCCATTGACGAGGGGAAGGTGGTCCACACAGCCTACCTGGTCCTCGCAAAAGCCTTCGATACAATACCCCACTCGTGCATTATAGATAAGCTCACCAGCTTAAATATAAACCCCTATGTCACTAGATGGGTTGCAAACTGGCTCAAGGACAGAACCCACATGGTTAGAATTGCTGGAGCCATGTCAGACTCCAAACCAGTTTCAAGTGGCATCCTACAAGGCTCAGTCCTGGGACCTCTCTTGTTCGGTATATATTTCTCAGAGGTACATGCCAACTCCGAAGGACTGTGGCTGACCAAGTTCGCAGATGACTGCAAACTGGGCGCTATAATCAACTTTCCAGCCGACACAAGCATCCTCCAAAAGGGCCTCATAGAAACAGACAACTGGTGCCAGAGCCATGGCCTCAAGCTAAATGCCAAAAAGTGTATAGTCATCCCCTTTGGCAAAAACAAAGTGCCCACAAATTACCACATAGGTGGTAATCCATTAATCTGGAAGAAGTAATTAGGGACCTGGGGACCCAAGTTGATAGCAATCTCTCATTTGACAACCACATGGCCAAAGTGGTTAGAAAAACATTTTATGTAGCCCACCTAATCATGAAGGGATTCACATCTAGATCAGGGGAGGTCATCATGCCTCTTTACTCATCCCTCATCAGGGCCATAATTGAGTACAATGCCCCTTTTGGGATGTACCTTACCAGACACCTGCAGCAACTGGAAAGACCCCAAAAGTACCTCACCAAGAGGATCAAAGGGCTCAAACAGATGCCATATGCTGCCCAGTTAAAGAAACTCCAGCTCTACTCAGTGGCATACCGCCTGCTCAGAGGCGATCTGTGCCTGACGTATAAAGCCATGTCCAACCCGGAATTAATGGACATGGTGCACCTCAGAAAATCCAAATCCCATCAAGCTACGTGCTCGAGAGACTTGAACCTCAGCACGGAAATAAATAGGACATGCTGGAGGGACAGATTCATAACCCAGAGGCTCCCTTCACTCTGGAATAAAATCCCAGTCCAGGTTAGGCAAAGTCACTCACTGACTCTTCAAGAGGAATCTTGATGAGTGGATGGGAGATCATAGGTTTACCCCGGGTATCACTTCTGTGTCACTGTTAGACAGAGGCACAGTATACTAACCTCGAAAAAGGGCATAGCAAAATAAATTTAAAATGGGTGGCAAAAGCCAAACACACTCTGGCTAGGCTTATAAATGCCCTAGGGCAGATAGCCTAGTATGAACCTATGAACCTATTCACACCAATTAATTGAGACTTGTCTATCTACTGGCTTGGCGTTTCAAACTTTTGTGGCCACATCAGTACAGTATAAGTGGAAAGTTTAGCCATTCTGTGAAACACCTGGCTTATTAAAAGCCTGATATTTGTTAGATTAGTGGTGAGTCAGAAACTAGTGAGATAGAATGCTTGTATATTCTAAAAGAGCAATGCATTTCACCTGTGACACTCCTTTCAACGGAGACTTGTGGTTGTTTTCTTTCTGTTTTGTCAGAGTGTCCCTAGTTTGATCCTGTATGGTTGCAGTGCCGCACTATTTTGCTTTTGCAAAACTATGGATCTACTGTTATTAGTCTATCAGTACAAATGTCTGCATAGCTAGCGCTGTCACTTGTTGACAAACAAATGTCGACACTCTACTTGTGCATGCTATGAGGCTAATCCCCTGTTAATTATGTGTACTAATTCTGAGATCACACAATCTCCAGTGAAATGACATCTTCTTACCCTGGGGACTGTCGATTTCTGACATCTGTGACCATTTGTGTATGTCAACCAAAGTGTGTCAACAGTACAGAAGTCAATTTAACTACAAATCAAGCTATGCTGGGCAACTGCTATTGTATTGTGTGTGTGTGTGTGTGTGTGTGTGTGTGTGTGTGTGTGTGTGTGTGTGTGTGTGTGTGTGTGTGTGTGTGTGTGTGTTTGTGTGTATACCTATACATGGAAATGATTCTGTTATAAAAAGTTGACTACTCGAAAGAGAGAACCTCAAATAGTGGAAAAAAAGAATGAACCGCAAAACACTGAATGATTATTAAGAATGAAGCACAAAACATTGACTAGTTCTCTGTTGCTAAAAAAGCCCAGTATCAGTAAGCCCCAGCTACAAATCTGACAACAAGTGCTGTCTTTGTAGTAGTATGGTTGGGAGAGGGTTTTTAGTAACATAATATGTAGGGTTAAGGTTAGGAGGAAGGAAGCATTAGGGTTTGGGTTAGCACACATGAGGAAGGTAGGGAAAACCAAACACACCTTTGTATTACTTTACATTTGTGTACACCGGAAGGAGACAATAAGTCTGTCTAGTCTTCCATTTGAGTATATGTAGCATTCTCTCAACTTGTTAAGCACTAGAGTGAATAAGTTATAGTTATTTCTAAAAATTGAACACACTTTCACCTATTTTTGCCATTACAAGCCATTCAGTCATTTACTGGTATAGCATTTTGAGTATTATTTGAGCCTTTTTATTTATTTATTTTATTTTACTTTATTTTACATTTTTTACTGGGAAAGTCAGACTGGACACATGTCCTTTTTCAGCAGAGGCCCAGGGAGAAAAGCTCCATTACAAAATAGAACAGATATAAACATTACAGAAGTTAACAATTTACATGGTCATAACAAGCACACAGATAGTATTTACACAATGATATTATATAAAGACCTCAGATGGAAGCTTTATCATAACAAATGGTAGTACAGTAAACATGCTTTGAATGAGTCACAATACAAGTAATTTCAAGAATAAGAGTAGGTTAGCAGTCAGTAAGCAGTGTCTGACCTATACAGAGGTAGTTTTAGCTTGAATAATAACAGGTACAAAGCCAGGAGTTGGCCAAGTGTGTTGTAAGAAGCTTTTTGCTTGTGTTGTGGAGGAGCTGGAAGTAATTGAGGCTAGTAGTTTATTCCAGATTTTAGGGATAACATTTCAGAAGAGTTGTTAGCTCTTATGGTGTCCATGAGTAGTCTGTTAGCAGAATGGAGGACTCTAGAAGTGACATATGGTTGTATAAGACTTTGGAGAGCGGGGACTTTATCAGGTTGATGAAGGATTTTGTGGGCAGAGGTTTATTGTCTAAATTGGAGGAGTTGAGGAAGTTCTAACCAAATTAGTTGTTTAAGAGCAGTACAGTGGTGAGACCTGTGTGTGGCTTCAGTGGCAAATTTGGCAATTTTATTGTAGCAGGTTTCCAGCTTGGTTAGGTCAGTTTTACGAAGATTGGTCAGAATTTGGGAGGTGTATAGGAGATCTGACAGTTGGTGTGTATGGGCAATGGTGACTTTTGTGGCTCTAGTTAGAAATTGTTTATACCTATAAAGAACTATGAACTTATGAACCTTTTTAATGGTTTGAGCAATGTGAATGTCAAATTTTAAGTTGTTGTCAAGTCAACACCAAGCAGTTTAGTATGAGTTATTGGAGTGATGATGGTTTTGCTTTTAGACTCTATAGTAAAAGATGGCAAGGATGGGGGAGATCAAGAGGTATGGAAGACAAGGAGATTTGTTTTGTTGGGGTTTAGGATGAGTTGGAAATTTGTGAACCACATTTCTGCAGATAGGAAAGATTTCTGGTTAAAGGAGTTGAGATGTTTTAGTGTGGGACCTGAGCATACTAATCTAGATTCATCTGTGTATTGTATAAGAGATGCATGAGGAGTGAAGTGTGAAGATGGTTAGTAAAAAGAGAGAAGAGTAGAGGTCCAAGGATGGAGCCTTGTGGGACCCCTAAGGTCACAGGGAGGAGAGTAGAAAGGTGTCGCCATTGCACAGCCTGTTGACTTCATGATAAGTAGCTCTGGAACCAGGTGATAGAGGAGCTACTTAGGTTAAGGGTGGACAGCACATTGATTAATTTAGTATGATTTACCATATCAAAGGCCTTAGACAGGTAAAGAAATACATCAGATACATATTGTCCTTGGTTTCTAAGGTGGTTCACTGTATTAGTAAAGGCCATTAGAGCTGTGGTGGTGCTGTGAAATGGGCAAAAAACATGTTGTGTATTTGATAACAGTTTGTGTCTGTGAAGGAAGTCCATGAGCTGGGTATGGATGACTCTCTCTTGGATTTTGGATAATGGTGACAGGACGAGAATTGGTCGATAATTAGTAAATTCTATGGAATTGCCTCCTTTGTGTAGACGAATAATATGAGAGCTCTTCCAGATGGTTGGTACTATGCCCTCAGATATTAATCTGTTTATGAGTATGGCTACTGGGTAAGCAGCTGGATCTGCTGCGATTTTCAGGAAGTCAGCAGGGAGGTTGTCAGCAGCTAAGGTAGTAGGTTTAAGTTTTCGGAGTACTTTTCTTACGGTATCACTAGACACTGGATGTAGTGTAAATTGATTACGGCTGGTTTGTGAGGTATTGCTGAACTGGGGAGAAAGAGGGACAGAGTTGTTTGAAAAGTTCTGGGTATTTGCAAGGGCTTAGATTGTATCAGTAAAGTATTTATTAAATTGGGTCGCTATATTGTCAGAGGAGGTAGCTGGTGTAGGGGTGGGGCTAGTTATTTTTCCTGGTAGAAGAATATTATTAATGGCTGCCCAGAATTTTTGAGGGTTATTTTGGTATTTCTCTTGAATACTGTGATAATAGTTGATTGTATCCAGTTTTACAATTTTTTATCTTTGTTTCTGAGTTCAGTGAAAGTTTGTTTGGTGCTTTCATTATTATGCTTGTGGAATTGTTCCAAGGCATTGTCTCTTACTTTGAGTAAGGATCTGCATTCTTTGCTTAGCCAGGGTTTGAATTTAGTTTTCACTCTAATGGTGCTGGGGGGGTGCATGACAATTTAATATATATAAGAAGGTGGTATTAAAGGAGTTAACAGCCTTTTCAAGGGGTTGGTGTCTGCGTGTTTACCAGTCGCAGTGTTTTAGAGAAGAGATGAAATTATTTGGGTTAAAGGCTTTTTTATTTATGATTGTATGATATGTGGTTTGGTTTCTTTGTTGACTATGAGTGTGTAGTAGAAAGGTAGGCTGATGGTCACTCAGACCATCAGGAAGACAACCAACTTGAGAAGAAAGGGAAGGGTTATTAAAAGGAATCCAGTCAAGGATAAACTGCCGTTTAGAGCATTTGTCAGTCTTTGTGGGGGATGGGTGAACCCATGTAGGTTAACATGTGTGGTTGGATTCTGAGTGGAACAATCTAACCAGTTGATATTAAAGTCACCCATCAAGATTGTTTCCTGTAGATGAGTGCTGGATGTCCAGTATAGTATGTGTTCCAGTGTGGGGCTATTATTTCCAGGTGGAATATAGCCACCTATGATATTAATGTGTTTTTTGGGGTTGAGTTTTATCTTAGCAAATATTATTTCTGTGTTTTCAAAGTCAGGAATGTTGGATTCAACACAAGCCAGTGTTAAGCAGTCTTTGAATAATATAGCTACCCCCCCCCACCACTTTTGGTTTTCTTGTCTTTACAAAGGATATTGTATCCTGGAGTTGCAATTTCATTGGTATTATTATTGGGTTTTAGCCATGTCCCAATTAATATCACAATGCCTGGAGAGTAGTGGGCTAGTAAGGTATGCAGTTCATGAATTTTTTTTCCTAATCTTCTGACATTAATGTTATACAGGGAAAGGGAAAACTTATTTCTGTTGTATAGTAGTTCAAATTTGAATGTATTATGGTTGCTGTTTGAATTAGGAGATGGAATGGGACCAGGATTAGGATGGATATCTCCTGAGTGGTTTAACTGCTTTACAGGGTAGAGAAGCAGTTTGGTGAACTTGTATTGTATTTTAGTGTATTTTGAGTACAATGTTCTTAAAATTCAATGATGTATGACTTATATTTCAAGAGCTCTTACTGTACAATAAAAACTGTAGCTGTTGGCATTTTCTGTTTAGGTTCTAACAAGGCATTTGTTATAGTAATACGTAACATTTCAGTCTTTTAATTAAATAGATTTTTTGGGCACTCATTGTGAATGAACAGAAAGGGCAATTATGCAATACATCATTGCAGCTTGTATTATTGTATAATATGTCTTTAATGGGAGATCAAGAAGTAACGTAACAGTAAGCAGTCTGACCTTCTAAGAAGTGACACTTTTAACATAATAATACAATCATAGAGCTTCTAATCATTGTCATACATGTTCAGTATACAGGATTATCATTATAGGTTCATAGGTATATACCATGCTGATGATGACCAGTACCCTTGTAAGCCTAGCCACACAATCCAACCCAGTTATGTCCCTGTGTATGACGGAGATTTATTAGGGAGGGGGGTTTATTAGTTAGGAAGTTTCTAAAAGTTTTGTGGTGAGGGATATGTTAGTTTGGGCATAGTTACTGTCTGTCTTGACTATCAGAGACATAGTTTATAGTTTGGTACTAGGCTATTGGCCCTAGGCCTATACGAGCCTAGCCATAGCAATTCCCTGGCTATTTCTTCCCACACTATTTACTTCCCTGGCCCCCTGTCTAGCAGGGCGACTGACGTGATCCCCGGGGTGAATTTCCTTTCTCCCATCCAATCATCAAGGTTCCTTTTGAAGAGGGCCAAAGAGGCGCTCTGCTTGACACCTCTGGGTTTGACATGGCCTTGTATGTTAAGCAGAGATCCCCTCGAAGTAGACGATATGCGACAGAGTATAGCTGGAGTTTTTTAAGGTGGTCAGCATAGGGCATCTGCTTTAGGCTTATGATTCTTTTAGTGAGATTTTTCTGCGGCCTTTCCAGTTGTTGCAGATGTCTTGAGAGGTACATACCAAATGGGGCGTTGTATTCTATAATGGGTCTAATGAGGGATGAGTACAGTGGGACAATGACCTCCTTTTTTCTGGATGAAATGCCCTTAGTGATGAAGTGTGCCACATAGAAGGATTTCCTGACTGTTGTGGTGATGTGGTTATTGAAGGTGAGACCACTGTCCACCTGTGTCCCTAAGTCTCTTATCACACTTTCAGTGTTTAGTGTACTGCCAACTATGTGGTAATTCATGGGTACATGTTTTTTTTCCCAAAGAGGATAACTATACATTTCTTGGCATTGAGCTTGAGCCCATGGCTCTAGCACCAAGCATCTGCTTCTGTAAGGCCTTTTTGTAGAGTATCCACATCATTTCGGGATTCAGTAATGGCTCCCAGTTTGCAGTCATCTGCGAACTTTGTTAGCCAGAGTCCCTTAGTGTTGGCCTGTACTTCAGAGAAGTAGATGCCAAACAAGAGAGGTCCCAGGACTGAACCCTGAGGTACTCCACTTGTCACTTGTCTGGAGCTGGATTTGGAGTCAGCTACTTTTACAGTGTGAGTTCTGTCAGTAAGCCAGGTGGCAACCCATCGAGTGATGTAGGGATTAATGCCCAGCTTAGTAAGTTTATCTATGATTCCAGAGTGTGGGAGGGTGTCAAAGGCCTTGGCGAGGTCCAAATAGGCTGTGTGGACTGCCTTACCCTTGTCCAGGGCTCTGGAGACTGATTCGAAGAAGTCAGTCAGGTTCAGGAGACAAGATCGGCCCTTCACAAACCCAAACTTGGTAGGATCCAGTGTTTGAAGGTTGTCAATGTTTTTCTTTATAAGTTCCATGATAATACGTTCCATGGCCTTGCAGAGCAGGCTTGTCGGACTGATGGGGCGGATCCAAGGTGGATCCCCCTTGTGGAGTCAGATAACTGTAGCTGTGCGCCACTCAGTGGGCATGAAGCCTGAGGTGAGGGTATGATTAAACATGACACTTAGGTGAGGTGCCAGTTCATTTTGTAGTTCATGTAATACACAGCCTGGGATGTCATCTGGTCCCATGGATGCTGTATTCTTAGCTTTGGAGAGTGCATTTTTTACCTGTGTGTCCGTTATTACCAGAATTTGGCAATCTTCCGGTATTGAGGTGGGCCCTTTAGGGGGTGAGGGGGGGGTGAAGTTGGCACTGAATTGATCTGCCAGGATATTGGCAATATCCTTGGGATCAGTATATATAATGCCATTCTGTTGTAGCTCAGAGCAGATCTGAGCATTGCCATTTAGATTCTTGACATAGTTATAAAATGCCTTGTGGCTGTCTTTGGAATCTTTGGCAATTTTCTTTCGTAACTAGCTTTGGAGGATTGTATGAGGGATCTCAGCTTCTTACTGAGGCTGGTAAGGCAGTTTTTTTGCATCCTGGGATTTTCCTCTTTTCTGCAACAGTTTCTTCCTTTTGTTGTAAAGTTTATTTATGGCAGAGGACCACCAGATTGGCTTCCTTTTTTTGGAGGAGAGCATCCTGGTTCTATTTGGGATGGCACGATTCATGCATGAGTGGATGTGCTCGTACAGTGCCTTAGTGTAGGATTCAGCAGTCAAACTTTCAGTTCCCATCTGCATGGGTGTCATGAAGTTTGTAACTTCTGACTTGAGTAGCATGAAGTTGGCTTTGGTGAAGTTTTTTATGGAGGTTTCCTTATTGAGGGGTGGGGGTGGGATGTGGATGTTAAGGATGATTAGCTTATGGTCTGACCTGACCAATGAGGGGGTGACCATAGGTGTAGAGCATTGATTTCCCATATTGGTAATGACCAGGTCTAGGATATTGGAGCCCCTGGTGGGAGTAGTTGATCCAGGGCATTGGAATTTATGAATTCCAAGAACCGTTGGGCAAAGGTGTTGGTACAGGGTATTTTAAATCACCCAGTATTAGGGTGTTTGGTTGTATATTAATATTTTACAGTATGTTTAGAAAGGTGTAGTGAGAATCTTGGGGCATGGTGGGATATCTGTAGCAAGCTACAATTTGGATTGCAGTCTTACCTAGTGTTAGTTGCACCTGGAGAATTTCAGACACATTGTGTTGTGCAACTAACCTGGTGGTGTGAATATCCTTGGTGAATATGGACACTCCTCCACCTGTAGTGTTTTGATCCTGGTTTGTTGGCCGAACAGTGTGGTAAGAGTTGTAGCCTGGTATTGCAGGGGTGCTCTCTGGAGCCTTAAACCAGGTCTCAGTTACTGCACAGATATCGATGTTTTCCATTTTTAGGAGTGCCTCGAGAGATTGCATTTTGAGGTTTAGACTTCTAGCATTGAGTAGCATTACCTTCAGATTTTGCATGCTTGTATCTGTTACGGTGGTGGTTTTGTACTTTGAACTTTGCCTAAAAAAGGCACTATATGAGTGGCAAGAGCCTTAGCCAGTAACCTGAATCCCAGGGGCGACAGGTGCAAACCATCTCTGGCAAAGCTTCATGGTCTGTCGATCATGTCGTCCCAGGCAGACAGATACCAGATCCCCTTTGAATGACACCAGAAGCTTAGCCAATTGTTGAAGCCAGTCATTTTGTCCTTATATTGTGGTAGCATTCTGAGTGAAGGCAGGATGCTACTCAGGGCTAGGGTCATACCTGCCTGGACCACATGATCCGAGAGCTCTTCCATGTCTCTTTTCATGTAGTCCAGGGAGGTACATCTCAAGTAATTCACTCCAACATGGACAATGACAGAGTCATATTTGTAATTGTTGTGGAGTGACTTGAGTGCATGAGTTATGTGGCGGATCCTGGCACCCGACAGGTAGCTGACTGTAATTTTCTCCTTGTTCAGCCTGGTGAGTGGGACATCAGTGTGCCTGACTATAGAGTCACCTATGACTAAAGTGTTAGGTACATTGTCTTGCCTTAGGGGCTGATGCTGGGTGGCAAACTGGTGTTGTGAGCTATGTGACACTTTGGTTGTGATTGGTGTTTGTTTGCATTTCAGCTTTGGCCGTTCCTTGTTGCTTGGGCAGGTTACAGTTAAGGGCCTCTGCATATGTGAGATAGATCACATAGAGATCAGACTGGTGGAGAATTTCCAATTTTCCATCCACTGGTCAAGATTATACTTAAGTATGTTTAGGGATGTACTCTGTGTTACATGGATGGGAAGCCTGTTCCAGAGTGTGGGGATCCTCTGAGACACATATCTTTCTTGCCAATATGTCCTATTTATGTCACAAGCAAAATTTAAGTCCTTGGATTCAATTTTCAGTTTGCAGATATGCAAAAGTTCCATTAGAGCTGGATTCAAGAAAGTCTTGTATGCTAGGCATAGATCGCCTCTCAGTAACTTGTAGGAGGCCAAGTATAGAGATAGGGCATTACGGTTATCCATACAGAGCAATGTGTTTATACCCTGGACTCCCCTGGTAATGAACTTTTGTGGGCATTTCAACTGCTGCATATGTCTGGTTAGGTAAATGCCGAAGGGGCATTATACTCAACGATGGTTCTGATTTTCTGTCCAAAACTTGAGTCATGGAGACCAATGAATTCACCTTGAGAGTAAAGTGGCTATGTTGTGCTGTATATGTGTAAATCTATGTGTGTGTGTGTGTGTGTGTGTGTGTGTGTGTGTGTGTGTGTGTGTGTGTGTGTGTGTGTGTGTGTCTGTATTCTTACACATACATGTGTCTATGGTTTTGCTTTTTTTCTGGAAAAATGCTGTGAAATTTCAGAGCTTGGAATGTCTCAGTAAGAAAACGTAAGAGTCTCCATGTAATCTGTCATTTTAGGCTAGAACACTCATCACCTTAAGGTATATCTCTTCCTATGTTTACTACTTCTAAAACTGCTAGTTTGCTTTATTTATATTTTGTACATAGAATCTGTTTTAGTTTTGCTTTTGTATACATACCCTAAAAACATTAGAATGGAATCAAATGTAATAATGAAAACTTGCAGTTAGGAATGTCTGATAAAATTCAGTGAAATTTTATCTCATGAGACATGAATTAAATTTTTTTAATAATGGTAGATCATTGCCGTGGTTAGAGTGAGGTGGATAACTACCCAATGCTTCATGACCAGTGCATTGTGGGAACAGTCATGTTTTTCATAATAGAGAAACTTCAGAGTTTTGGTATGGGGAGTACATCACCCTGAGTAGTGTGGGTGCCTGTGCTCCCACATACAATGTTTAAACTTGTAATTTGCATTAGTTTGACATGTACTGCTTCATTCAACTCTGCTTATCAAAGCATTAATTTAAAAAAATATATTGACCAAAATGCACTTTGAAGTCACCATTTCATTATGCATATTCATTAGGTATGGCTAATAAACATACTAAATATCCCTAGTGAACGAAAAGTCTGAAGGGGCAGCATATTTCCAAAAAAAAAAAAAATAGATACAAAACCCAGGCAAATATAGTAAAACTAAGGACTGCACAAACATAAGAAAATCTGAGTCAGATTATTAACAAAATGTAATCAAAATGGAGGCTCCCACACTCATCAAAATTATTCATGTTTTGTTGCAAAACAATATTAAAATAAAATAATCCAGCACCATAGAATTGCATGTAAGATGTTCACAGTATGTGTTTTATTTACATTCTAAATGTTTCAGTGGATTTCTGTACCAGCAACTGACCTAAAATAAAAGGATTGCAGGATGTGAAAGGGGACATGACCTATAAAAGGCTATAGAAGGCAGAGAACATGGAAGAATATTAGTAATATGCAACTGCAGTTAAAATTCATTTGCTCAGATGGTGTGTTGCCATTTCAATCCCAATTAATTTTCTGAAAAATAAAGAGAGCTTTGACCTTACTTGAACACATGTTTTACTTCCTTGATAGTGTGATAGCAGCTGATAAGTATTTAAAGACAGAATTGTTTTTATGCAGAATATATTTTTCATATGTCTCATTTAGTTATTATTTACTGGATGAGTCATTGCAGTAAAGCAGAGCTTTTGTTTATGCACATTTAAGTGCAGCGGAAGAGTTCAGGATAAAGATTTACCGTAAGTGGCACACACAAATCCTGAGCTGCGTATCTGGACTTAAATTCTTGTCATTTTTGTGGTTTAAATAAGTCATGAGCTTTGATTTGCTAACAGGCACTTACTGCTCTCAACTGAAAATTTAAAATTACATACATCACTTCAGTGTGCATATTATTAACTAAATGATGTACTTCTTTTGTGGAGACCTCTAAAGATTCTTAAAATATAGAAAGAGAATCAGACATCTCAAATTCTGAGATGTTTTCAGAGTACAAAATGTCAATATCTGAAAAACAGCTACTGGAATTTGTTTCAGACAAGTGCTTGTTAATATATCAAATGAAAATACATTTCAGAAGCTCCTAAAGCTTTTCTCCCCCATGATAACAATGTCCCTGTCACATGTACCTTTATAAATACATTGTGTAAACAAGTCTGAGTGCACTTGGTTCTCTTCCTGGATTCTGCAGCCGTTTTCCTTCTGTGGAGTAAGTGCTTTGTTATTGTGTGTGTGTGTGTGTGTGTGTGTGTGTGTGTGTGTGTGTGTGTGTGTGTGCGTGCATGCGTGTGTGTGTGTGTGTGTGTGTGTGTACTCTATAATCCTGCATACCTATATTTTTAGTATTAACTATCTAGGTAATATGCTGTTGCATTAGGATATCTTAAAACCCCATGTTAGACATGAAAATGTTACCCCTTGTGATCAGTTTGATTACGGTGTAAACAACTGAAGAAACTTAATAAACAGACACATAAAGTAAAATAAAATGAAATGCATATATCAACAATTGCCAGAACTATTCCAGATACGAGTTTTTCCCAGCAACAGCAGTCGTCAGATGTGAAATTCTGCTACTATATTGTTTACTATATTGTTCATACTGTCCAGTTTTCTCTATTAACAATAAAGCAAGAGCAAATAAAATGAGAAAACGTGGCCTGGCTGACCAGTTCCCCAACTTCCTTCCAGTTTGTCCCTTATCCATAAGTATCAACCATCCTGTTCTACATCTTGGTCAGCCAGCAGAAAAGATAGTTTCATTCCAGAGCTAGTCCACAAAGTATGTCAGACACCATCAGACTTGAGTGTGAAGCTGAAAGGATTTGGAAACAGCACCCGACGCAGAGTGTGATACTGAATTTTATTCATCCCCACATAATGTATTTCTGTATTGTTATACACGCTCTGTACAACACTGATATAAAACATAGGGAGAAAGAGTAATGATTTTTTTATTACTGAGTATTCATTAGAGTGAGGATTTCACATGGGAAATATGAAATTAGCTCATGAACGTGTGAGATAAGGTATGCATTTATAACAAAAACAATAATGATGCTCAAGCTAAATGAGGTTCAACTCTGAGAACAGTTTGAGTGAGTTCCACCCCTCAGAATTCTTCAATGTACTTCAAAGCTTGTTCAAAGATTGACCAACTGAGCTGGAAAGGAGTGGCCTGAATACTTACTGGTTGACTAGGAAACATTATGGCATTAAAAATGAAGTTACTTGTGGTAAGTAGAACTTAATACTTCCATCAGTAAAGTACATCAAGAACTCAGTCTCCAGAAGTGTGATTGATAATCTAGACAACTCAAGGGTATACCTAACTACCTGTCCAAAATGTAAGATTAGTTGTAAGTTTAGTCTTCAGGTGAGAGATACTATTGCCTCTTATGTGTGAGCTTACTTCAGGGACATCATAATCAGCAATGTAACACTAGCCCTCACATAAATCTGTAAATTCATAGACTATGGAAATCCTTTTAATATGGATAAAAACATATTCAGTTCACAAATAAGTGTTGTAAATGAGAACATTAATGTTAGTGACTTTGAGACTTGTAAAATGATATTTGTAAACTTGAGTGGCTGTCTTTAAAATCTGTTGCTCTGAAGCTGGAAGTGGCCTGTTTAGTGGAAAATATCAAATGCAGATGTGTGCCACGTGGATTAAGAGTGTATAAGTTTCCTAATTGTATTAGTATGTATTAGTATGAGGACAACCTTTATTGGCACCTAGTGGAGCTTTTCAACAGTACTGGTCTGTCCGCCTTGACTTTATTGATTCAGCATTACAAAAATGAACTGGCTGTCCTTAGAACTGATAATGGAGAGCCTTGATACTAAGATCAAAGCAGCTAGTAGTTTTCAGTTATTAGTGGCACTTTATTTTGGTATTTCAGCCAAGGTCAATAGGCACAAAGCTTCCATTATTTCGAGGAAGTAGGGGAAATTGAAGAGGGACCTTAGTTCTTATACTAATAACTCTGCATATCCTATTACTGCATTATGTGGAGAGGCTGGGCCAGCAAGTGAGCAGACAGTATATATTGTTGAAAACAATGGGAGGGATGTTAATACTGTTGTGTCAAAGGTTATTTCATCAGGTCCAGGTACTACAGGACCAAGTAATCAAGCTAATGCAACAGTTATTTATTTTGTTATTTTTTATTTATTTAACATTTGTTTACTGGGAAGGTCCGACACAGTTTGTGTAACTACACCATCAACTTCTACAAGTTTGGCTGCTTCTGCTGTTAATAGTTCTGGACCTTTTTTAGTGGACAATTCAGGGGGACAAAAAGACCCTGAAGTGGTCCAACATTGTCCACAACAAGGGCAAGGGTTGAGGGAAGAACCGGAAAAATAACTAGATTTCCAGATTGAGGTTTTGAACTTAAGTGGTGACATTTTGATGAAGGATACTGTTTCTGTACTTCATCATGGTTTTTCTTTCATACAGTCTAATAATGTTGACACTGCTGGGTTGATTATTAGATTCAAGCTGTATTTAAGAAAATTAAATTTAAAGTATATCTTTGATGGGATATCTGTCAATGATCAACCTGTTGAGGGGTTTATAAGTAGGAATACCTACGAGCCCTCATTATTTTCTACTTTGCAAGTGTTCAGTGGTTTATGTGAAAATCAATTTAGGAAGTCGTAGTAAGACAAAGTTGACCGACCTTTCCACTGGTGAAGATAATGCTTTATATAGCTTGGCCACTAATGACCAATTACGGGTAATGAAAGCTGGTAAAGGGGGTACTATTGTTATCATGAATTCCAATGATTACAACACAGCACTTTTTGTTTTATTAGGGGATGAGAAATGTTATAAGTGCGTCACATCTGAGTATATTACTAAATGTTTTTTAGGCACTTACAAATTGAATATCGTAAGTTGGCTGTGGTTTTTGGTATTCCAAAAGTACACAAAAATAGAGAAAATCCCCCATTTGGGCCAATTGTGTCTGCAGGTTTTTCTAAGACTGAACCTATTTCGATATGGTTTGATGAAATTCTAAATCCGGTTGTCCAGAGTACTAGGTTCTATTTGCGTGATTCTTGGCATTTATTAGAATTACTGAGTGGCCTTAATACTTTTGGAACATCTTTTTGTGTTTGCATCTCTTGATGTAATTTCTTTGTATACCAGCATAGACCCACAGGTGAGGCTTAAATTTTTAAGAGAGTACTTAAGTGGTTATACCAGTTTTGGTAATGACAAAATTAACACTGTTTGTACTCTGATGGAGATTGTACTTAAATAATTTCTTCAGGTCTGGTAATTATTTCAACAGACTTCCGGTACTGCTATGGGATCAAGGGTTGCTCCAGCATTTGCCAACCTAGTCATGGCCATGTGGGAGTTGAAACATCTTGTCCAGCACCCTTTGGCTGAGAACACTTTTGTTCTATAGGCGATACATAGATGATATGTTTATTTTTTTTTTTAAGATTTACTGTTGGTGGTTTTGGTAAATCCATCAACTTTTTGGATGTTCATTTAGAATTTGATTTTGAGAAGTGTGTTTTTCTAGTAAAATATTTAGAAAATCCACTTTCGTGAACCAGTATTTACAGAAATATAGTTTACATCCACAACATATGAAAAGAGGGGTGGTCAAAGGACAGTTTATACATTTGAGTACTTTGACCAGTGACCACTGTGTTTTTATCTTGGACGTTTTCAAACGTACTAATGTTTTCGTTCAGAGAGAATATGATTCTGATTGGTTTGACAAGATTGTTAGTGAGGTGCTAACATTACGGGACAGTGTGGCAGGTCCCATTCTGACTATGCAGGAATGGTTAGAAGTTATTTCTCCAAGAGGTTCTTGTATTTACAGGTTGGCTTTCCCAATTCCAGTTTCTAATGAAATGGGTTTTATTAGACACATTATTGTTGACAACTGGAAAGTTTTAATGGGGAACCCTGATTTGTTAAGGGTTTTGGGCAACAAACCACTATTTACATACATAAAAACTGTTAGTATCAAAACTATTCTTGAAAAAGAGAGAGTTGTATTTCCATACGATGGACGATTATCATTTGGGACGTTTTCCTGTGGACATTGTAAGCAATGCAGGTTTACTGCTAATTTTGCTTCTGTGGAGTTTAAACAATTTCACAAGGTGATTTGGGCCAAAGGCCTATTTAGTTGTGATACTACTTTTGTGGTTTATGTTGCACTTTGTAATTCTTGTGATAGTCTTTATGTAGGCAAGACCATCAGCACCTTGAACAGAAGAATGTCCGAACATGTTTTGGCTATAAAAAATAAGGATAAGACAAACGCCCTAGCAAGACATGTTGTTACGTGTAATAACTTAAAAAACTTTTAATTTTTTGTTCTTGACACAGTTGAATCTGATCTTTTTTGTGGAGACTATAAAACTTTTTTTAGAATGTCATGAAAGTAAGTGACAGATTTTTTTAACAGCTGACCAGCCACCAGGTCTTTCTAGACAATTAATATTAATTTTGTTTTACAGATGTAGAGGTTATATTATTTTTATTGTTGGCTGTATTAGTTGTATATTTATTCATTTATATGTTTACATTTCTGTTATCATGTTTTGATACCTTGTCGTGTGTAAAATATGTTGTTTATAATTTAGGTATTTCTTTAAGAGGCTATTTCTAATTGAGGAATTGTGATAGTTTGTTCAGTTCATTGGTTAGCATTGTCACATGATAATAAGATAATTTAATTTGTTAGGGTGTTTTTTTATAGCATTTGTTTCTGAAAAAGTTCTGGTTATTAAATAGAATGAAAGCTCTAATTTTTGTGTCCGTTTCCTTCCATTGTAGCCAGGCTGTCATTTTTAATTTGTTTGTCAAGTTTGTGGTGTTTTCTTTGACCTGGGATGGATTTGTTCAGATAGCTTATTTTAGCCTATCCCTAATCAAGCACATCCTTAACTTTATAGTTAAGAGTAAGTTATGTTTAGGATTGGGGCTGGAATTGCCTTTGCATTGACTCTGTGAGGGCTGAGTTAATTTAAGGAGACAGTGTGAATGAAGATGTAACTGTATTTCAGGTGTATCCTGAAACTGCTGTTTAACTGTAGGCATCTAAGTTAGACAGAGTATGTGTTAGGGCTTGGGTTAGTGTCATATGGAGTCTGAGAGTTGGCTTAGTCTTAGAGTCAGTTCAAGTAAGTATGTAGGCTTATTTCAAGCATGTCCCTAAAAACTGCCTAACTCTAGATCTCAAAGTTGGAGTGGCATGATTAGAATTATGATATGCTAATGCCTATGCTTATGGCTTCAGGTTAGAATGAATTCAACTAGTGTGTGTGACAATACAGTCTTATTTCAAGCGTATCCTACCATCAACAGCCTAAAGGTAACATTCAAAGTTGTAGACACTCCTAGCTTTATGGTTTGGAATAGGGCGGTTTTAGAGTCATCTGGAATGTAAGGCATGGGGTTATCTTATGGATGCCATGTGAATAAAGAAGCAGTCAACCATTGGAAGAACAGCCGTTATCAGAGCCTTACCTATTATTTTGTTGTGGTTATAGTTAGAGTTAAGAACTGGGTTAAGCTGGAGTTACAGTAGTCTGGAGCTGGAGGCTGATTTAGTCGTGGAATCTGTATGGCTTACAGATTTTAGACAGCTACATGATAAATAGCTTGAGTTCTCAAAGGTGTTGTGATGCTCTGCTTTAGTCCCAGGCTTAGTGTTAGGTTTGGAGGTAGCATGGAATGTGATGACTTTATCAACTTTAAGCTGGCAGCATGAATAATCACACAGGCTTGTTTCAGGCATATCATTAATCAACAGTCTAATCTTGGCCCTCCGTATTGTGGTTAGGATTATATTAAGGTTCAGGATAGGTTTACGTTGTCTAAGTAACACTGTCAGTGAGGTTGTAAAGCTTGTTTCTGAATATCCATTACCAATATCCCAATTCCAACCCTCAAAATTATAGTTTTTTTTCAGTGTTAGGCTTTGGACTAGCTTTAGAATTCTGGTTAGACACTCATACAGTTGTTTTATATGCTGGAATCAATACAGTCACTCTTACACCTAAGATGGTAACATATATGAGGTACCCGACCAGAAAACAGCTTTTTTGTTGTTGTCTTTCTCACCCACAATGCTGTTTAGTGAAGGCAGGGTGTGTGCAAAGCTGAGACAACATTTCACAAATGTTTAGCAGATCACAGCAAGATATACACACACAAACTTTTTTATCTTGTTACCCATCTCTAAAGTACACTTGCATGAAAGATGGGAGAAAGAATATGCTTGGTTATATCACCTCTCTCAGAGGACCTTTACAAAACTGTTGTGCAGATTACTGAAATGAATAGCATAGTCCACAGACATAGGATGCTTCATCTACCTGTGCCTTTTCTTAATTTACAAAATTGCACGTATACGCATGGGCTGGGGTGATATCTGAGAATGCTCTTGTGGTCATATTCACTTTCCCCAGCTATTGCACACATCACTGCAAACACAATAACACTGTCCACTGTCTTCTTTTCTTCTGCTGCATTTTTGTTTCTGTACATGTCCTAACCCTAGTCAGGTAAATTTATTATGTTTTTTTTTTTGGGAGGGGGATACTCCCTGATCCTGTTATATTATTGAAATTGTGTTATTTTGTTTAAATATAACATTTTTAGTTTTATTAATGAACTTTTTCATCAAAAACAAGGCACAACTATGGGGGCATATTTTTCCCCATGTATGCTAATTTGACCATGGCTAAATTTGAGCTAGACTATTTGTATAAACAAGATTTTTAAAAAAATATATGTAGTTAAATACTATTGGTACATAGATGATTTGATTTTTTTATGTAAGGGGTCAATACCTTGGTTCATCGGTTCGTGAAAAGTTTAAAGGAGAATAGGTTTGAACTTATGTTTGATGGTTTACAGGTGGGACAAGAGGTTAATTTTCTGGACCTGGTTCTTAGGGGTTCCAATGATGAAGGGGAAAATTATAACCTCTGTATATAGGAAATTGGGAGGAGGCAACATACATTTACATGGATTGACTTGCCAACCCCATCATCCCATCTCTGCGTTAACTTATGGGGAATTTTTAAGACTTAATAAATAATGTCGCCAGGATGTAGATTGTTTAAAGAAGCCTATAAAACAGTAAATATGTTTGTTAGAAGGGGGTATGATAAGAAGGAAGTTTTGGATTCCCTTCAAAAAGTTGTATTGAAAAGACAGAATGTAATTATAAATATGAAAGGCAGAAATAATGGACAACAGGTAGTTAATAGTGAGTATCTAGAGGTTAAGAAAGGTGGTATTGGGAGTGTTGTGCGTTATAATAATAATTACAACAGGAATAGTCGAACTAATGACCATATGGATAGGAGGGACATTTATTTTGTGATGGTGTATAATATCCTTAGTGAACAAATAGTTGGTCTTTTAAAATGTTGTTGGCCAATTTTACTAAAGGATAAGGACTTGGCTAATAGGATACATACTCACCTTTGTGCTTTTTGGGAAGGGTAGAAGTATAACTGATATAGTAGTGCACAGTGCATTTGTTGTTCCTACAATTAGATATTCATGGACAAAACAGGATACATTATGGTGTGTTAAATGTGGAAAATGTTCTATATGTAACTACTCGAATTATTTTCCTAAAATTAATAAGATTAAGTTTAAACCTGTTCAACAGTTTAACTGCAACACTGAAGGGATTATCTATGCTTTACAATGCCCCTGTGGTTTGTTTTATATTGGGGAAAGCCAGAGAGCTTTTAAAATTAGGTTTCAAGAGCACATTAGAGACATTAAGAAAGCTCACCTAGAAAGCCATCTGGCTTTACATTTTAAGGATTTGCACCAAAGTAATGTTGCATTATTGAGGGCTTGTATTCCAGAGCAGGTAGTAATACATATGGGTGAGGTGGGAACCCTTAAAGAGAAGCTACTACATAAAGAGGCTGTGTATATTTTAAAATACAATACTCTGGCTCCAGAAGGGTTAAATAATGAATGCAATTACGAAGTATTTGATCAATTAGAATGTTAATTATGTATTAATTATGCGTGAAGTTTTTACTGTGCATGACTATTTAATAATGTGGTTTTATGATTTGAATTGTATGACTGGAAGGCTTTTGGTCGAGGAGCTAGAGGTTATTAAACAAGCTTATTCATTGTTTCTGTAGCTGGGGTTTATTTTGATTATGGTGATCCCCATAATGATTTTTTTCAAGCTCCAGACCCTTATTGCAAAGTCAAAACATAAAAAAATCACCTATTTTGCTTTTTGACAGTTTATTCCTAATACCTACTTTACCCGCGGTGGTGGTGCTGCGGTAGCGTTGTTGCCTCAGAGTAAGATGCTGTCCGGTTCGATTCTCCACTAGAGCGTCTTCTGCGTGGAGACATGCGTGAATGAGCATACCTTTGTTGAAGGTTGTGCATCAGGCCTGGCAAGCCAATTTGTAAAAATCAACAGCCAATCATTAGCGGACCGGAGTTCCGCTGTGGCGACCCCTAACTGGGAAAAGCTGAAAGACACAAACATTCCTAATACCTACTTTAATGCCTGCCTTTTGCTTCAAGTCATGGAACATGACAGAGACAAGCATTCTCCTCATCAGATCATGACATTTAAAACTTACATTTTCTATTTATTTTGTCCTTACCACACACATGGTGTTAAAGCTGGACACCTTGATGCATAGCATGCAGCCGTTTCTAGCACAAAAGCCAACCTCAGCTTTAAAATGGAAAAATCCTCTTTTCTTGACATTTATGATGACTTCTTGCTTTATCTGCTTGTGAGCACATAATATGGTATTTTGCATTTTGCAGATCTATTTCATTCACAAACCCAGTTGCAGACTGGAATCCCATCAGTACTTATGGCGCTAGAAGCTAGTAAGCAACCCTTTTACACAAAGAAATAGTCCTCTGTTCAAAGCAAGGCTACAGGCTTTCTTTCTGTGTGGGAGTTCTTATTTTTTTTTTAGCAAAAATATCCACAGCCAACATACTGACGGACAAAACAAATATCTAATAACCAAAGAGCATTGTTAGTCTTTTGTAAGTAGTGAGTATGAGTGAACACAACAGGCTTAAAACTATTATCAGTTCATCTTTGGCGGTAGGAGAATACCTGTGACTAGAAATGTGCAGTCTTTGTTCACATGTCGCAGAACCTATCTGCACCTTACAAAGGCTGTCAATATTATTCCCCATGTTGGGGTTACTGACTTTTCCAACTCAGTATTAGCCCATGCATAATTCAATGAATGGGAAACTGGTATTTAGACAGAACCCATACCATGAAGGTCAGGGGGTGTTTGCTCTAGACAGGAAAGCATCATCAGTGGTGTCCCACAGGGTTCTGTCTTGCACCCCCCCCCCCCAATGGTATACACTTCTTTGGTATGAAAACTTATACAAAAGGGCTATGAATACCCAAGCATGCTGATGTCTGCAAACTGGGGGTGGTTATCAAATCTGCTTCTGATGCTCAGATTCTGCAGCAAGGACTAGACCATACTAGTGCTTGGTGTGTTAATCACAGGCTTAACTTCAATGCCAAAAAATGCAGCTTAGCTTTCTTTGGTAAACATACCATTACTTCTGTTTGTCTTAAATTTGATACAGTTGTCAGGGACTTGGTGCCTTTCCTGCTAAAAGCCTTTCTGTTGGGTAGCATGTTTCTAGGGTGGTTTACCTCACACAATTCATACTTTGTGGTATTTCCTGCAGATCTAAAAAGTTCTTATTTATTCCTCCCTTATCAGGCACATCATTGAATACAGTGCTTCTCCCCTCCTCAGTTTGGCATGTGCTTCACTAAACACCTAAACTAACTTGAGAGACCTCAGCATTTCCTCACGGATAATGATTTCAGATTGCAGCACCCTTGGCTACTCTGATAAACCTTTTTCTGGACTCATTGTTCTACAGTCTCCTGAATGGTGATCTCTGCTTAGCCTTCTGTGCTATGAATAACTGAGCACTCTTTGAAGTCCTTAATTTGAATAAAACCAGTTTTAAGGCAAACACCATTTCTGGGAGACCTAGGCATGTGCTACCACAACACCAGATGGGATGAGAGGTACACGTCCCTATCTTTTACTTTGTTTCTGGAATAGACAGCTGTCCCAAACAATGTTTAAATCTAGTCTGGATGACTTGATGGGTGATCCCAAATGTTCACCTGGGATATCTGAGGAAAATGTACTTAATGGGGGACATTGTTAGTCTCCCACCAGTACTGGGTGAGGTGGCTGTGCTTCTCAGTGGCTTTCTTGTCTGTAATCTTAGTAAGAAGCTTTGAACCAATGATAGAATCCTTTTTGGGAATACATCAGGTCAAAGTAGGAATGATGTTTCAAATAAAGAGATGCTTTAGAACAAGAAGAAGAAATCTGAAATTTTAATGTGTACAGCTCAGAGGATGCTCAGGGAAATATGCAGTTGCTGTGATGGGAGATTGGAACAGACGTCCTGAAGAAGTACTGTGGTCAAGTACTATGGTCAGCAGTGGTAAAAAAAAGTTCAAGAATACGTGGGAAATGCATAAGGAAGTCATTGTGAGGGGAGGGAAAAATAAGATGTTGGTTAATTTGGAACTGCAGCCATCACCATCAGCAAAAGGTTTTTTTAGATTATGCTCCTACCTCATGTCTCCTCCACTTATTTCTGGTTGTTGCAGTGGTGACAACAGGGCAGGCATGCAATAGAGATGTGCAGATTGCTGCCACACATCCACAGGAGCTAATCTATGCCTGCCACCCTATCCACCTTTGGACTGTACTTCCCAGTTGTGATGTACATAGCCTCTACCTGGATTCATCGCAGAAGCTACCAACAAAGCCTCCTTCCCAAAAGGAATTCATAGGTTCATATGTAAATGTCCATTTTAAGCCTAGCCAATATTCCGAGGTCAGAATCAAACTATGTACCTTGTGTCTGTGAGACAAAGACTATGACTCATTCGCTCCAGTGGCGTTCAGGAAGCACTGATAGCACTGAAACTTATAATGGGAAGAACCTATGCTTTTTGATAGAATCAAATTATGTCCACACATTTCAAACAAATGTTCATATCTCTGGAACCATAGGGGTTATGAAAGAAGTATAAATGACAAACTCTTCAGCACAAACTATTTTTATAGTGGTAGTATTCTTTAGGTTCTAGGTCTTAAACTGGATTTTATAAGTCACAGTAAACTCAGTAACTATTAAGTTTGCAATTTATTTGTCAACAACTTAAAATAATTCAACAACCACTCAGGTTACATACATACTATCAGCAGCATTTTATTCATCCATCTGATAGCTTTCATATGAGGCTAAGTAGTTCTGTCTAGATTACTTGGTTGTCAAAATATTTTTAAAAACATGAACTTTATCAAAACATCTCAGGAAAACAAGCTAACCCACTTATGACAATTTTCATATTAATGAAGCTATATATAGCTCGCAAATGGTCAGATCGTGTAAGTATCTCTTGGGAGGAGTTCAAGAAATCTGCTATTAAACATCTACTAGCACATAAAATAGTATTGGACAAAAGAAACAAAAATATGAAAGCCCGAGCAATTTGGGAGCAGTCCTATAACATCTTAGCATAAAGCACCATGTACACCATATCTTAAATGAACTGGAAGTATTCCTATGAATACACAGCTTAACTATGGAGAAAGTATCATTTTTGTATGTGCTGTTTTTAGTCTAACAAAATTAATCGAAAAAGCATCTTTGTATATATTGTAATTAGGTATGATTTATGACCTACATGCTTCTACTTTATCCACAATGTACAACATGCAAATATGGTCATTTTGTAAATATGGAATGGTTATGGTTTTTGCAAATGTAAAACAAAAATAAAAATTATTGAAAAAAAAGAATGTTAAAAAAAAAGATTCAGCAGTCTCGAGATTCTGGTCCTAGGGATTTCAAGTCTGGGGATTGTGGAATTTCGATATTCCGTAGTGATCCCATATATATTTATATAAATATATATATATATATATATATATATATATATATATATATATATATATATATATATATATATATATATATATATATATATATATATATATATATATATATATATATATATATATATATAAACTGTACACACATATATATATATATATATATATATATATATATATATATATATATATATATATATATATATATATATATATATATATATATCATATATCTATATATATATATATATATATATATATATATATATATGGGTGTTTGTGTGTATGTGTGTGTGTGTGTGTGTGTATATATATATATATATATATATATATATATATATATTTAGAGAGAGAGAGCGAGAGATAGGTTGGCACCTGGACTCCTAAAGTTTTTAACCTTTTAAATTTCAAAATTAAGTGATAATTAAACAACACAATTATTTGTAACAGACCGCGATTAACAACATGTGTTTTTCTAAATACTATGGCATTCCTTTAGTATTGTATGTTGCTTGAGTAGTATTTTTGTATTATCTAACATACATACATACATACAGATATTTCAAGCACAGGCATTAATGCCCTTCTAGCCTGCCAATACACCAAAACACTTGTTCCCATAATAAGTGCCCAGGCTGTTCTTAAAAATCTCTAAACTAGTACTTGCTTTAATGTATAGTCTGTTTCATGTATTTGCTGGTCTCTCAGAGAACCAATTGGTAGACTTCTCATTCCTATAGAATCTTCTACGTAGGTTGTCTGATGATTCTGTAGTACTTTTTATATCCCCAAACATTCCCAGATATAGTTGTTTTAAATGCCCTCTATACCTGAATAAGATCTCCTCTTAGATATCATAAGAGACATTGAACAAATTCAGATATTTTAGTCTTTCATAATAACTTAATTTTTGACATACACGGATGCCCTTGGTATATTTGTGCTTTACTCTTTCCAGCTTACTATGATTGATGTTCATCGTGTTTCACTGCTGCAATCATTACACTTGGGTTATCTTGTCGTCAGGCGGGCCTGCAGTCGGCCTGAGTTCCAAAATTTTGGTCCGGCGTCAGTTGCTGTCGCTTCTTCCCTGACATCAGTGCGCCAGAGGTATATAAGATGCAGCCAATGCCATTTTCTTCAGTCTTTCTTGCTGCGCAGTGCCCGAAGCAAAAGCAGTTCGCAAGTGCCGGTCGGCTGACTCCTGAGATTTCAAATTCGATCTTCAGAACCGAAGTCTTCAATAAAGCTAAGTACTCCATTGGGGAAACTTTTTCTTGCCTCAGACCGATGTCAGTAAAAGTTAATAATTGTATTTCTTGTGGGAAGCAAATACCTCCTAAGGATTTTCATTCTTACTGTATTCCATGCCTAGGCCCAGATAATGACATCACTAGTTTTCGGTTTTGTGCTAGATTTAACAAACGCACTATAAAACGCCAGTTTGATTTTGCTCGCCATTACTTTGGCCAAAGATTTAATTACAGCATGCCATCGGAACAACCAACAACTGGAATGTACAAAAAAATGCAGAGACAAGGATAAGGACAGGTATCCGAGGTCCAAAACTGATGACGAAGCCTCTTCTAGGCCAGTCACTGGTTCACCAGTTCTCAGTGAGGCACTTTCGCAGCCCCTGACACCTGCTACCTCAGAGGTACAGGCCACTACCAACTCCCACGTGGTGGTACCTAGGCCTCTGGATACTCAAGGTGTTGGGCCTTCGGAGACAAACCCTTCAGATGGGTCCGGAGCCGCTGAGCAGGCATCGGCTTCTGAGGGTGTTTTCAGACTTTCTCAACTTACCATTAAACCTACAGCCAAGTCTAAAACTCCATTAAAGACAAAGAAGCAAGTACAACATTCACCTGGACAGGCATCCATGCCTAAGAAATAGATGCTAAAAATGTCCGAAGACTTAATTACTCTGATCAGGGGTTTCCATCCCCCTCCTGATAAAAGGCCTAGGCAGGATACAGACTATGATTCCTTTGACCAGATTTCTATATATTCTGATTCCTCTTCAGACCAGGAATACTCTTTACCCCCCTATGAGGACTCTGATGCTGAAGAATCAATTCCTTCAGCCTCTCCTTCTGAGGATTATTCTTTTGGGGAAACTTCACATACCATGAGGGAGCATTTCCACTGGGAGGGCCAGGATTATTCAGAATCCAAGAAAAGGCTCAGAGACTTTCTTTTATTGCCTCAGCACAGGCCCCTTGCTATTCCGCCAGTGCTGGATATTGTGGATGATGTGTTCTCTGAATCCAGTTTAAATCCTGATTCTTTACCCCCTGCTCCAGTCAAGCCAGACATGTACTATAGAGTCCCTGACTCTCACAAATTTCTTTATAAAAACCCTGCTGCTTACCCAGAAACTATTTCCCAGGGTCCCAAAGGGGTAAAGACTTCCACAGCTAAAAATCCAGTTCCCTCTGACAGGGATTCTAGAGCATTAGACAGATGGGGGAAAAAAGTTTACACTTCTGCAACTTTAGCAGTGAGGGCTTTAAATTGCCAGTTTCACATGCTTAAATACCAACAATACTTAATGTCTCAATTAAAACAGAAAATGAATACTAGTGCAGAACATCCTGACTACAAAGAAATGCAGGATTTATTGCATGCAGCTGAACAAGTGGGAAAACATACTTTGCAATGTGGTTTTGATTCATTAGAGGCTTCTTGTAGAGCAGAAGTTACAGGATCTGTGATTCAAAGGCGTGCATGGTTAAAAGAACAAAGTTTACCAGATCATGTTAAGGCTCTTTTACAGCAAGATATTTTATTTGGTGTTAAGGCAGAAGAAGTATTAAAGAAAATGGAAGATAAGGCAAAATCTATGCAAACAGTGAAGGATTTCTTACAGGTACAGCCACCTCGATTTAGCAGAAATTGGCCTACAAAGAATTGGTCTTTTCCAGTGTCAGACAGGCCACAAAGAGGCAGATACAGACGCCCAAGAGGCAGATCTCAGCCCCAAGACTCTTACAGACCAAGACAGTGGGGTGCTTCAGCCCCAAAAGGAGGTGAAGACAAGTCACAACCTTACAGGAAACAGTCCCAATGACTTCCCCCTTCCAATGCCAAGCTCTTCCCTTTTGGCAGCTCCCTTAGGGGGAACACTAGCACTTTTTTCACAAAATTGGCAAACAATCACCCAAGACAAATAGGTTCTGAATATTGTGTCTCAAGGTTACAGGTTCCACTTTCACACTTTACCAAGGCTAAAAGGAATGTCAGACCTGCCACAACATCAATGGGTAGAGGCACAAAAGCAAATTACAGCCCTCATGGACATGAGAGCTATTCAAACAGTACCACAGCAAGAACAAGGGCAAGGATTTTACTCAAGACTCTTCCTGGTCCCCAGAAAGGACAAAGCCTGGAGACCCATATTAGACCTTTATACTCCGAATACTTACCTGGATGTTCCGAAATTCAAAATGTTGACACTATAGCAGCTACTTCCCATGTTGGGCAAGAAGGCTTGGCTTGTTACTTTGGACCTCAAAGAGGCATACCTGCATGTCCCTATCGGACAAAATTGCAGAAGATACCTCAGATTTATAGCTGGTTCAATGCACTAACAATTCTCTGCACTGCCCTTTGGCTTATCTACTGCACCCAGGGTCTTCACAATGTGCCTGGCATCAGTAATTCCATTTTGCAGACAAAAGGGAATTCAAATATATCCATACCTGGACAACTGCCTTATTCAAGCAGAGAGCAAGGACATTCTTCTAAAGCATCTGGCATTTGTAAAAAGTTTGCTAATTTGCCTAGGGTACACAGTAAACGAAAAGAAGTCAAAACTGGTGCTCTCACAAGAGATAATATTCCTGGGTGCCAGCTTAAATACAATGGCCCAGATGGCTTATCTCACGCCAGACAAACAAGGACAACTGACTCAGTATTTTCAATTGATGGCAACAAAGTCCCAACTCCCTGCAAGAAAAATTCTGCAGGCCTTGAGATTCATGGCATCCTACATACTACTAATTCCATATGCCAGACTGCATATGTGGAAATTACAATGGTACCTTAAAAGTGTTTGGACTCAGCACTCTCACAGTTTGGAAACAGTAATACCACTAATTCCCTGCCTACAACAGGAGTTTCGATGGTGGGCACAGGCATGTCACCTCAACAAGGGTCAGCCTTTCACTCTACCCACAGCCAGGCAGAGTTCATAGGTTCATAGGTTCATAGGTTCATACTAGGCTATCTGCCCTAGGGCATTTATAAGCACCCATGGCAGGAAAATACATTCAGCTTGCAAGTGGACCACAGACCAAATGCATCTTCACATCAATCAAAGACCTCGATCTGCATCCACTCGTCAAGATTTCTCTTGAACAGAGTCAGTGAGGGGCTCTGCCACATGGACTGGGATTCTGTTCCATAGTGTAGGGAGTCTGGGTGATGAATCTGTCCCCCTATGCAGACAAGCCATGTTGTGGTTTACAGCTCTAACTTATCGTGGCTCTGGTGGATTTGGATTTTTGAGGTGGAGCATGTCCATTAATTCCGGGTTGGACATGGCCTTGTATGTCAGGCACAGATCACTTCTGAGCAGATGGTATGCGACTGAATAGAGCTGGAGTTTCTTCAGTCGGGCAGCATATGACATATGTTTGAGCCCCTTTATCCTTTTGGTGAGGAACTTTTGGGGTCTTTCCAACTGCTGCAGGTGTCGGGTAAGGTACCTTCCGAATGGGGCGTTGTACTCAATCATTGGTCTGATAAGTGAAGAGTACAGGGGTACAATGACCTCTCCTGATCTGGATGTGAATCCCTTCATGATCAGGTGGGCAATGTAAAAGGTCTTCCTAACCACTTTGGCAATGTGAGTGTCAAAAGAGAGGTTACTGTTAACTTGGGTCCCCAGGTCCCTGATAACTTCTTCCGTGTTTAATGGATTACCACCTACAGATGCTTCAGACTATGCCTGGGGAGCACACATGGCAGGAAAATGCATTCAGGGCAAGTGGACCACAGACCAAATGCATCTTCACATCAATCAAAGACCTTCTGCATCCAGGACAATTATTATTAAAGACAGACAATGCCACAGTAATGTGGTACATAAACAAGCAAGGGGGCACTCATTCTTACCCCCTATGCAGACAAGCCATGACTTTGTGGAACACAGCTCTAACTTATCAAATTCGTCTGCAAGCACAATTCCTGCCAGGAAAGAAAAATACTCTGGCAGATGACTTAAGCAGAAACATCATGGATCCTTATGAGTGGAAACTAAATCCACAAGTCTTCAGCATGATATCACAAAAATGGGGGTGCCCGGACATAGATCTTTTTGCCTCCACACTGAATTGCCAACTACAAAAATTCTGCACAAGGATTTATCACACACAAGCATGGAAAGTGGATGCTCTTTCATTCAGCTGGAAAAACCTAAAAGTTTATGCCTTCCCACCACTGCCTCTCCTTTCAAAGGTACTCCTAAAAGCCAGACAAGTAAAACCACAGATGTTCCTGATTGCTCCAGACTGGCCACTCCAGCACTGGTACCCAATCTTAAAGAACTTAGCTCAAGTACCACCATGGATTTTACCTCAAATTCCACACCTTCTGACGCAACAAAACAATCAGATCCTGCACAATCAGCTCAAAACCTTAAACCTGGCTGCATGGCAGATTCATTAGTCAAACAGACAACACCTCTCTCTAAAGCTGTTATGGATGTCATTTTGGAGGCCAGGAGGCCTAGCACCAAGAAATCTTATTCAGAAAAGTGGAAGAGATTCTGTGCCTGGAACCAGGCTCAAAGCTTTGACCCTCTTGTCCCAAACATTCCTCAGATACTACAATACTTAACTGAGATGCTGGACAAAGGACTATCCTTCTCATCCATTAAGATCCATGCCTCTGCCATCTCAGCTCATTACAACACAGATCCTCCTATTTTCTCTCATCCATTGCTAAAGCAGTACCTCAGAGGGGCTAAAAACATAAGACCGCCCTGGAGAGCATCAACACCTACTTGGGACCTCAATTTTGTCTTGGAAAAACTCACTTTACCTACTTTTGAGCCAGCCAATTCAGCAGAATTAAAATATGTATCATAGAAAACTGCTCTGCTTCTGGCAATAACCTCAGCACGAAGAGTCTCAGAGTTACAGGCACTAATGACAGTGGAGCCCATCATCATTTTTCATCAAGACAGAGTTTCTTTAAGAACAAACCCTTCCTTTATGCTCAAGGTGGTATCCAGTGTGGCTCTTAACCAAACTATTCACTTGCCAACCTTTTATCCAAATCCCCAGAATAAAGGGGAGAGACTTCTGCATTCCTTGGACATACACAGACAATTGCATTTCTACTTGGACAAAACAAAAGTTTTCAGAAAAACTGAGCAATTGTTTGTAGCATATGCTGCAGGATCACAGGGAAAGGCTATTTCAAAGCAGACCATTTCAAAGTGGATAGGACACTGCATCCGGTTCTGCTACACACAACATGGGAAACATGTACCTAGTAATATTAGACCACATTCCACCAGGGCAACTGCTACTTCTACTGCCTACCTTAGAGGAGTACCTACCAAAGACATTTTGGAAGCTGCAACTTGGAGTTCAGTGCACACCTTTACCAAGCATTACCATTTGCCTCTTTATTCTAGATCCAGAGCTGGCTTTGCCACTGCAGTGCTGCAGGACCTCATAGCCACACCAAATCCTCTATAGAACCAGCCACCCTAACTCAGCTATGGGATTCTACCCAAGTGTAATGACTGCAGCAGTGAAACACGATGAACATAGCACAGTTTTGTACCTACCATAAATGTAGATGTTCGAGTGTCTTCACTGCTGCAGTCCAGGTTACCCACCCGCCATCCCCTCTTTCTTAACTGGGACTTACCCATACTTCTCAACCTATATTACCTATGTGGTGTATTTGCTGGTTACTGAAGGTTTTATTTTTACCTTTTTTGTATGTTTTATTAGCAATATGTATTGCCTACCATTTTTGGGGGCACCTGACATCTGGGGCAAGAAAAACTGAAGAAAATGGCGTTGGCTGCATCTTATATACCCCTGGCATACTGACGTCAGGGAAGAAGCGACAGCAACCGACGCTGGACCAAGACTTTGGAACTCAGGCTGACTGCGGGCCCACCTGACGGCAGGATAACCCAAGTGTAATGACTGCAGCAGTGAAGACACTCGAACATCTACATTTATGGTAGGTACAAAACTGTACTTTTTCTTGTAGGGTTTCCTTATTGTTATTTCATACTTAAGTTTGGGGGTCTTATGTGACTAACAAACAATGCCTTCATCATTTCTGATTTCCTAGACTTTATAGATCTTTTTATACAACCTATAGTGCTATAATTATCATTAACCAATTGGTTACTATGAAGGGTTGGGAGGGTGGCCTAATGGTTAAGGTGTTTGCATTACAAACACAAGATGCAGGGTTTGAATCTCACAAGGGATAACTGGCTAGGCTTAAATTGGCTCACAAGGGCAGTTTGCTTAGTACTAATCTATGAATCTATTAGAAAGAGTCATAGCTGGATCTACCCATATACCCAGGTCCTTAAATGAGTCTACAGTTTCAATCACTGTGTGCTGTATTAAATATTCATGTTTCAGTTTACGTCTCCCAAGTCTCATATGCTTAGTTTTTGATGTATTTATCAATATATTATTCTCCTGTTCCCAAATGGTCAATTAAGTCAAGTTATTTTGCAGACATGCCTTATCCGTAACACATGTAATCAGTTTACCCAGTTTCAGGTCATCTGCATATAGACTGTAGAACACCTCAGAGGAAAAAGTTAGGTCTGAAAGATACAATCTAAACAAGTAAGGGCCTAGGACAGAGCCCTGTGGGACACCCTGACTGTAACCAAGAATTTCACCTGTCCAATTGCTGTATGATACTTGCCATGTCCTATTTGTAAGCCGTGCAGCTATTCATTTTATCGAGTACATCAATACCTAGTTGTACTAATTTATTGATCAGTCTTATGTGTATGACCCTGTGAAATGCTAAAGTTAAATCTATACAAATTACATCACAGCACATTTTTTCATTCATAACTGTTGTTATGTTGTTATAGAACATTATGTTACAGGTAGTAATAGAGCTATTGTCAACATATACATGCTGAGATATGGTTTCAAGTCCCAACCTATCCATTTCTGACAATAAGTTATCCAATATTACCTTCTCCATTAGTTTTACACAGCATGAAAGTAGACTTAAGGCTCTATATGACCCTGGGTTTTCCCTACTCCCCTTTCCCTTACCGACAGATTTAATAAATACGTCTCCAGTCTTGAGGAATCACCCATATTTATATGACCTAGTGAATAATAGATATAATGGTACTGTAAGTTCTTGGTGAAGTGTTCTCAGGTCATTATTACTAATTCTGTCTCCTCCCTGTGCTTTGCTTGGATACAGTTTGTACAGTTCTTTTTCAATGCAATCTAATCTGATTCCAGTATCTCAGATTACTTGGATGTCTCTAGGACAAGTTATCACTCCTTTGTGGAGCCTAACTGTTTTGCATAAAATTTTGTAAATGTATCTGTAATCGGTTGTGTCTGAGAATAAATTTTAGAATCAACACAGTTTATCAATTTGTATGTATTTACTCCTTCCACATTTTATGTATCTATAAAAAGGTTTCCTATTATGCTCAATATCTTTATATAAATTTTCTTCAAAATTTTCATGATCTTGTCTTACACTATGCTTAATTTGTTTGTCCAGCTTGTTTATTTCAGTTTTCAAAGTTGTAGTACGATCTCTCTTCCATTTCTTATATTTTTGTCTTTCACCTTAATCAGCTATCTTGTACTCATGAAAATATATCCCCCTGATGTTATATGCCTAGATCCTGATGTTAAACATTTTTTTTGATTTTTTTGCCCTGAAACAATTTCTCTTTCAAAACATTCCACATTCCATCAGCAGTTTTTCCCCTGAACACCTCACTCCAGTTAGTTTCACATAGTACATTTTTTATTTCCGTATAATCTGTAATTAATCTTCTGTGCATTGGCTTAGATTTCAGTTTGGCAGAACTATTTAGGAACAAATTAACCTTTATAACCCCTTGATCACTGGACATCAGCAGTGTAAAACCTGACTTGAAATAACAGTAATTTCTTTAGGATTACCATTAATGTCTAGTATGTTCCGTTCCATGGTAGCTTTTTTTTACAATCTGAAGCAATTGTTGTTCCTGAACATACTTTGTGAATAATTTCCTTACTAATGTTGTTGAATTAGTGTTATTCCAGTCTGTTTCTGGTATATTTAAGTCCACAGCTAATATTATTCTTCCCTTCTATGTTTCATGCAAGAAACGTATGAATTCCTCTAGGTCATCAGCATTGACTTTGGTGGTCTATACACTCCAACAATTGTTATATGTTCAAGGGTTGTCTTTATTGTCACAGTTACACAGACTATAGTATTGGTGTTATCACTGAACATGTAATAATCACAGGTCTCATAACTATCTTTAATCCCTATCATAACACCTCCACCTGATTTTTTTGTTAGAATGTCTGTTACAGTAAAAACATTTATACCCTGACAGAATTAGTTTCCATTCACAGTTAACAACAAGTAAGTAAATAAAAGGCTAAGAGTAATAACCCAAACCCAAGTGCTGTTTTTTTTTTCAGTCTGTCATGTTAGTCCACATGTTAGTCCAAGACTGCCCATAACAACCACAGTATACCTAGTACCAAAGCACCTTGGGCAAAGGTCAATGATCGACTGTTGTCATGTCCTCAAACTTGACGTCATATGTTCTGGGCAATCTTGTAAATATGGGTGCCAGTTCTTTTGTGAACACTTGGTGTTACACCAGGTAAAATAGATAGAGAGCAGTTGGATAGATCAGGGAAACCCAAACATGTAATGAAGGCATCTAGAGTGCTACCCAAATGTTTCTGTGTGAGATAGTTCAGGTTCCACCTCCAGAAGAGTTTGTATCATATGTATGAAGAAGTTGAGGATGCAGAGTCCAAATGGATCATGTTCAAGCCATAAGCAGTTGAGTCAGTGGCAAAGATGTGTGCCCAAACTGTAATTGGTACTCTACATGGCAGTAGCCTTCATCCCTGCTGGCAGGCACCAAAGGTAACCAAAGCTGTCAGGTTAAAGAAAAGTGCTTTTCATGCAGTAGTAGCACTGGGGGTTTTGGACATGCCTGAGTGGTACGATCAAGCTAGGAGTGCAACAACTGCAGTAGCTACCAAAATGATGGCCCAAGTTCTTGAAAACATTGATGAGGCCATGGAGAATGGCATTTGGATGGCCTCAAAAAACTTCTTGAAAATAACCTGGCAATGCAAAAGGATGAGGTAAAATATTGCCCAAGATGCTCTCAGTAAGGGTATGAAAAGGTTAGCCTTGAATGGGGACACTGTTGTGAAGAAGATGTACTGAGGAACTTTTGAACACAGTGGGTGTACCCTCTTATGAGGAAGCAGTGGAATAAACAGCAGTGAGACTGTGTCCACTCATTTTGAGCTGCATTTTGCCATCACCCTCAATTGGATTTAATAATTGGGTATGTAGTTTATAGGTTCATAGGTAGATACTAGGCTATCTGCCCTAGGGCATTTATAAGCCTAGCCAGAGTGTATTTGGCTTCCACCTCCCTATTAGATTAGCCTACTGTGCCTCTGTAAAGTAGGTCACAGAAGGTACCCTTTTAAGATTAGTTTACTGTGCCTCTGTCTAGCAGGGACACAGGAGAGATCCCAGGGGTGAATTTGCGATTTCCCATCCACGCGTCCAAATTTTGCTTGAAGAGGGTCAGCGAGGGGCTATGTCTAACATGAATTGGGATTCTATTCCAGAGTGAGGGGAGCCTCTGGGAAATGAATCTGTCCCTCCAGCATGTCCTATTTATTTTTGTGCTGAGGTTTAGGTCCCTGGAGCGTGTAGCTCTAAGGGACTTGAATTTTTTGAGGTGGAGCATGTCCATTAATTCTGGGTTTGACATGGCTTTGTATGTCAGGCATAGATCGCCTCTGAGTAGTAGAGCTGGAGTTTCTTTAGTCGAGCTGCATAGGACATCTGTTTGTAGCCCATGATCCTCTTGATGAGGTACTTTTGGGGTCTCTCCAGTTGCTACAGGTGTCGGGTAAGGTACATCCCAAAAGGGGCATTGTATTCAATTATGGGCCTGATGAGTGATGAGTAGAGGGGCACAATGACCTCTCTTGATCTAGATGCAAACCCTTTCGTGATAAAGTGGGCTATATAGAAGGTCTTTCTAACCACTTTGACAACGTGATTATCAAGGGAGAGATTACTATCTACGTTGGTCCCCAAATCTCTAATTACTTCTTCCGTACTTAATGGATTACCACCTATGTGGTAATTTGTGGGCACCTTGTTTTTCCCAAAGGGGATGACTATGCACTTTTTAGCATTTAGCTTGAGGCCGTGGTTCTGGCACCAAGCATCCGTCTCTGTGAGACCCTTTTGGAGGATGCTTGTGTCAGCTGGAGATTCGATTATGGCCCCCAGTTTGCAGTCATCTGCAAACTTTGTCAGCCATAATCCCCCCATGTTAGCCTGAACCTCAGAGAAGTATATACCGAACAAGAGAGGTCCCAGAACTGAGCCCTGTGGGATGCCACTTGTAACTGGTTTGGATTCGGACATGGCACCTGTGATTCTGACCATGTGGGTTCTATCTCTGAGCCAGTTTGCAACCCATCTTGTGATATAGGGGTTGATATTTAAGCTGGTAAGCTTATCATTCTATGGGGATCCAGTATGCTTCAGCTTGGAATGAAATGACTGACAAGGCTTCCTGCTTTGCCAGAGATGCTCTGTACCTTTCCTATTAAGGCTTTCACATTCTGACTAAGGCCTTTGTTACCCCCCTAGTGTGTTTTTTAAGCAGGGTCTATCTGATGGACACTCCATCCTAGTATATTTTAATCTGGAATGCATTAATGTAGCTATGCTCAATGCCAAGAATCATAACAAGAAACACTCAAACTTGAAGTTCTCCTACAACTTGAACACATCCATATATGTGTAGTTATAGAAACATGGTTTCAGAGCATTGAAAACAGTTCCTTTATTCCTGGGTATAATTGTTATTATGCCTTTATTCCTGGGTATAATGCCTATTATGTCCTCAGACCCACTGTCAGTTGTGAGGAAGCATCAGTATTTGTCAGAGATATCTTTACCTCATGCCAGATTCCTCTGTTCACCACATTTCAATTCCTAAATATCCAAATCACCACAAACAAGACTATTTGCCACTTTATAGCTAGTTATAAAACACCCTCTGTGTTCCCTTCTGAGCATGATGGCTATCTTAATACATTAGTTGAAACCCCTGTTACACCCAACACTTTTTCTCTGGAGGACTTTATGCATCAGTAAACTGGCTAACCTACACTGCCAATGGTCAGCATGCCCGATTGTCTCCCTGACATTGTAAATGCTGTCTTAAACAAAAATGTAGCCATCCTATGAGGGGGGCCCAGTATCCTTGATTTAGTCCTCACAAATATGAACAATTCTTCCAGAACTCTATATGGATCATTCTGCCTTGTTAAATCAGACCATAAATTAGTGACATTTCCCTTTAAAATGTTTGCTACTTCTTCTGGTAAATACATTTGTGTTTAGGGATTTCTCAAAAGCAAACCTTTTTAATTTGTTCGATGACATAAGTATATTCAGCTGTAATCTTTATCAGATAAATCGTATTGCAAAAGCTGCTGCCTGTGCCCCTGATTTCTACTCCCACTTAAATAGTTGTATCGATAAGGCAGTCTCTATCTGCACCACCAAATCACCAAATTTAATGAGAAATTTAAAAATAAACCTCTATGGTGGAATTACCATAGAAAAAATGATATATCAAGAGAGGGAAATTGTTTAACACTTGTAAGAGGTCTCATTCTACCCACTTAAAGAGCACACATAAGCAAAGTAGTAAAGAGCTTAAGAGTCTTGAGTTCCTGGCTTTGAGACAGTGTGTTTTGAGTGCTTGGGACTTGAGGACTTGTAGAACATCCCATATATGTGACTCCCCCTCCAATCATGCACTATCACGAGTGATCTAGGCACACTAATTGATAATTTTTATTGTATGACCATCACATCTCCAGAAAAGTTCAGAAAGTTTTCTGTCAGGCTCATCTAATTTCCAAAAGCATCTCCACTAGAGCCAATGAAGTCCAGCTTATCTTTTACTTATATCTCATCAGACCCATTATCGAATATAATGCACATTTTGGCAAATATTTGTCTAAACATATCAGTCAACTTGAAAGACCTTAGAGATTAATCAGTAAAAAGATCAGTGGCTTCAGAAATGTTAGCTATTAGGAGAGACTGTCAGCCCTGTCTCTGTTCTCAGTCTCTTATAGACTCCTCCATGGACATCAATGTCTAGCCTTTTGAGCCATAAAAGATCCAGTCCTCTTTTACCTTATATTCTATCACAGAATAAACAGTACCCCAAGTACCCATTTAAGGGAACTAAACCTTCTTCAGCAAATAAGTAAGACATGTTTACATGACAAATTCATAGCCCAAAGTATCCATCACCTCTGGAACAAACTTCTAATATATGTCAAACAGAGTAGCACCTTTACCCCTTCAAGGTAAGCCCAGATAATTGTATGAACAGTCTGTCTTGTTTTACCCTGCTTGAGGCTGGAGGGTTCTTTTGAATGCGGGTGGGGACTGGCTAGACTTGCAATGTTCTACAGACTGATCGCCCAGTACTTGCATACGAACTAATGAGCAGTTTTTGCAGATCAGGTGATTGTAGTGATTAAACAGTTTTGCTGTGACATATCTGAGAGAGTGGATGGAATGTGGCTATAAGTACTGCTGGATGTAGTTGGGATGTCATGGTTAATATACCTTTTAAATGTTATGGACTTGCAAAATGGGGTAGTGATCCCCACTTTCAAAGGAAAGAAAACATGTGGGGTATGTCTTAGCGTAGGCACATGATTTTGCTTATCATCTCTGGGAAAACCTACACCAAAGTGCTGAAAAGGAAACTTCATCCACTAGATTAACCTGTAATTTGGGAGGAGCAGTGGAGAGTCAATCCTAATCATGTCTTTACCCATGTATTGGATGGATTGTGGGAGTTCGCCAATGCTGTCTATGCGTTTTGAGGGCCTGCAGAAGGCATATGGTAGTTCAGTCTTGACTGTCTTGCAGGAGGTGCTACAACAGTACACAATCCAAGGGATGCTGTTGCGTTCCATTTATGTTCGAGAAATGAGATTTGTGTATGCATTGTTGGAGCCAAGTCAAATGTGATGAAGAAAGGCATAGGGTTAAGCCCTGGGTGCATCTTGTCTCCCTTCCTATTAATATTAGCCTGCATTTGCTACTTCACAAAAAAATAGAACAAAGTAAAATAAAGGACCAGCTGGAAACTGCACCACAGAAGCCCCAGTAGTTACTGAAACTTTAATGTAATAAAAGAAGCAGATAAAACACACTTTGACATTGTAACACTTAATTATAAGCATGCATCCAAAGTCTAGAAATTATACACTTTGGAGACAGGAGGGTTGTGTCTTTTGTTAAAGTCAATGTTGCCTTGTTAACCTCATTTGACTGTGACCTCAAACAAGCACTTGAATATGTTCTAGCTGACTATGAAGCACATGGAATGAAAGTCAGCAACTCCAATCATAGGTCATTTGTTCTGTCCAGGAAAATTGGACTGCTGTCTGCAGGTGAGGAAGAAGCATCTACTTCAAGTGGAGTAGTGTAGTTGCTTTGTTTTATTTTTTATGCAGTTCCTCTTTGACCATCAACCTATCCACAATGCTTGTTCAACTAGCCCATTCATTCCCTCTGGATATCTTTACCTCATAGCAGATTCAACTGTTCACCACATTTCAACTCCTAAATATCCAAATCACCACAAACAAGACTATTTTCCACTTTATAGCTAGTTAAAAAACACCCTCTGTGTCCCCTAATGAGCATGATGTTTATCATAATACATTAGTTGAAATCCTTGTTAAACCCAACACCTGTTCTCTGGAGGAGGTTAACTACCCATCAGTAAACTGGTAACCTACACTGCCATATGTCCCAGTCATTCCCTTTTTATCATTTTAATGAGACATATGCATTCATTCCCTCTAGTTGAGAGCTGTATGCCCCATTCATTTCCTCTGGAAGAGAGCCATATGTCCAGTTCATTTCCTTGTTTCATTATGGATGAGAACCGTATGTTCCATTGATTTCCTCTAGATGAGAGCTGTATATCCCAATCATTTCCTCTGGATGAGAGCCATATGTCCAATTCATTCCCTTGTTTTCATTATGGATGAGATCCGTATGTTCCCTTGATTCCCTCTAGATGAGAGCTGTATATCCCAATCATTTCCTCTGGATGAGAGCCATATGTCCAATTCATTCCCTTGTTTTCATTATGGATGAGATCCGTATGTTCCATTGATTCCCTCTAGTTGAGAGCTGTATGCCCCATTCATTTCCTCTGGAAGAGAGCCATATGTCCAGTTCATTTCCTTGTTTCATTATGGATGAGAACCGTATGTTCCCTTGATTCCCTCTAGATGAGAGCTGTATATCCCAGTCATTTCCTCTGGATGAGAGCCATATGTCCAGTTCATTCCCTTGTTTTCATTATGGATGAGAACCGTATGTTCCATTGATTTCCTCTAGATGAGAGCTGTATATCCCAATCATTTCCTCTGGATGAGAGCCATATGTCCAATTCATTCCCTTGTTTTCATTATGGATGAGAACTGCATGTTCCATTGATTTCCTCTAGATGAGAGCTGTATATCCCAATCATTTCCTCTGGATGAGAGCCATATGTCCAATTCATTCCCTTGTTTTCATTATGGATGAGATCCGTATGTTCCCTTGATTCCCTCTAGATGAGGAGTGTATGGCTTATTCATTGCCTGGTGGTTAGGTTTATGTGCACCATGAAAGCTGCTGTCATAAGTGAGGGAATTGGGGGTGAGGAAGTCCTAAAGCTCTATTTCACCAGATGAACTGGCTTGTCCCATTCTTCTGTGTGCAGCATACAATGGACCAGCTTGAGAGGATTATACTGCTTACATGGTGAAGTGTCCCCTTATGTTTGGACTGACCTACCTGCTGGCCCAGCGTACTGAATCTTAGTACTTTCTATTTCACCATAATGACATACAAATGTTTACTACCCAAGTATGCTCTTACCATCCCTCCCTCCAAGGAGATATGAGCAAACTAGGCTTTATCACCCCACCACCACCAGCTCTAATAGGTATCAAAGCTGCTAACCAAATTCAGTTCCTCATGCTCATAGTCAGAGTTTTATCTCTCTGTGTCTGTGGAACTGACAAAGTGGAGGAGTTCAAATATCTTGAGATCTTTGTCACAAGTGAGTTTAGAGTCGATTGGGAAATCGACTAGCAGATGGTTCAGTGGTGACAGTACTGCTGATGTTATACATGGCTGTGGTACTGCAGTGTGAAATGAGCCGTAGGCCAAAGCTCTCAGTTTACTATTCAGCTTCTGTCACCATTCTCATCTATAGTAATGAGCTTTTGGCACTGTCCAAAAAGGATGAAACTACTGCTGCAATTAGCGGAAATGAGGAATCTTTACAAGATAGCTAGGATCCGCTTCTAGAGCTTAATGAGAAACTCAGCAATCTGGCGGGCTGTCAGAGCGCAGTCCCTTTTCTTTTAGAATCTTAGGAGTCATTTTAGGTGGTTTTGGTACCTCCCATAAGAGAAGAGCTGTACTAGATCTAGCCCACTGGGAGGAAACCGCAATGATGTCACAGCACACAGTGGAGGAATTATCTGTCATGGCTTGCCTGGGAATGCTTGAGAATCCTACAGGATCAGACAAAAGCTGTTTCTCTGTCGAAGTCTCTAATCATATGATCAGCTTGCTGCTACTCCAACCTTCACCAGGATCAACAGGCTACAAAATAAATAGAATTATGGATAGGAAATTTAGAGTTTGCTGTGATCATGTCAGTTTTTAAATAACAAATACTGCAGACACACATATGCTGTGCTGCCTTGGCAACTGCTGTTGCATCATGTGATGTTTGAGAATAAGCTAGATACATAGGTTATTGGAGAATCAAAAACATAAATAAAATAAAACCTAAATCCATTCCAAACTTGCTAAAAATGAAGGGTTAATGATGTTGATTATTGGTCATTAAAATGAAATTCCCTTTTCCTGTGGTAAAATTCCTGAAATTATACCCATAATTGTTAAGTTAATGTGTTATATTTTAATTAAAAGGTTCAAAATTAAATAATGGGTCTCATGACATCATGCCTCTAAATATTTTGAATACAATGTCTAAAGTACACAAAAATATGTGCACACACACACATACACACACACACACACACACACACACACACACACACACACACACACACACACACACACACACACACACACACACACACAGCATTATAACTAAACCTCACATACCACAGCATCTAAAATTACAATGTTTTTGATGAGGGTTATAATGCCAATGGGTTCTTTTCCTCATCCACAGTCTGTAAATATACTAATTTGGGTTAGACAAATTTATGAGTATAGACAAAAAAAACTGTCTTTAGCCCAAATCATCCAACCTCTGAGTCAGAATAGAGTATTTAACAAAATAAACTCCATATTGTCAAGTCCAGTAATTTGCCAAAATATATGTGATGCTTCTGATGTTTATAATCCATAGTGCTCCCTTAGTAAAAGTAAAACAAATTAAAACCATTTCTAATTATAGAACATGAGTAAAGCAAATTGACAGTTTTATGAGTACTACATACAAGTTATGAAAGAGGTTTTTGGCTTAAAATGCCAAATTCTGTGAAATGTTATATATATTTCCAATACTCACATATCGAAATTCCAGTACTTTATGGGATTTTCTCAAAACAAAACAAAAAAACAGAGGGTAATGTTCTTGCTAAGCATCATTGGAATGAAACTGCAGTGGCCAGTGCTGGAATTTGTGTAATTGTTGAATGTTGGATGTTAGTCTGCATACCAGGTACTACAGTCACATCTTTCTTGACTTGCAGGTTGAAATAAAAAATAATTTAAACTATTTTGTTTTCAAATGTTTAGTAACTAATGGAAGTTTGTTCTATGGATTTGCTGCTCTTTCATTTATTTTTTTTTCTATTCCCTGTTTTACTTTCAAGCAGGGAATTCAAGGACACAGCTTTGTAACCGTTCTGATCATAGGCTGTGTGTAGTCAGTGTAATGTGGTACGCATGCATACAGACTCACAAGAAGGGAAGTCTAAGGAAACAGTTCTTAACAGGAAAGTGCTTTAACTCTGGTTCCCTTTGCTGTCATACATTGCAGAATTCGAGTTAAGGCGAAAAAATGTTTCTCAACTGCCATGCGAGGTGGGGGAGAAGACAGTATGGGGGTCACATTGTCTAAATCACTGCTGTTAATAAACAAAAAGGACATGGAGTCTGGAAAATGAATTAATTAACGTTTTTGTTAGAGGAATAAATATAGATAGAAGTTCAATGGTTCAAGAACAATGCAAAGAATACAGATGTGACTGTACCATATTTACACATTCCCAGATGTGTAATTATGCTAAGTTAACTTGCCAGCATAATTAGTACTGTTCACAATCCCTTTTCTTCACAGTTACAAACTTCGAACTGTATTTTCCTGTAATATATCTCCTGCCCTGTTTCACACTCATTTATCCTGTTCAAGCAGCGACCCTCATTAAAACTGAAGATAGAGGAAAAAAGATTACTTTGTATTTGCTGATGTTTCTTTTTACTTTATTTCAGTTAACTTGAGAAAGAATGGCTGGATCTGATGTCCTGGCGATATTGGCATTTCAGATCATGATCTGCCATATTCTAATCTGATAACTTTAATCTACTTTCCTTTTTTGCTACAGTAATTGTTCTAGAGGGTTAATCTTTCAAATGACATGCAGTTTGCCCAGAATTTTCCTCAGAATTTTCAGGGAGCTGATTTCCTTGTGGACATTGTGGCATCTCTTTTCATTGGCCTTTTAGACATGCAAACTATTAGCCTGTAGAAAGAGTAAACACTTAAGATGGCTTTTTTAAGAAAATACTCCATTCAGACATCAGTGGTCAAGTAATACTGCCTTTTAGCAGTTTTATTTCACAGACAACAAATTAAAATGTTAGCCCTCTTAGCCAATTCCATGGCCTAGGGGATAAAGCCCTAACTATGCAGCAAGTGACCTGAGTTTGATTGGGAACCTGACAACGTTTTGATAGAAATTTGTCCAAGGATGACACCACAAAAGAAATATTACCTAAATACATTTTCAATGATCATAGTGAGGTGCAATGAGTACTTGTACCTCCAGAAAAAAGCTTATTCTGTTATTTGCTAAAATGGCTTTCAGTAATAATTTTTTTGGACTGTTGTTCATCAGAAAAAAAATTATTCTATGTATCATCATGAGTCTGATTTCTGTCTCAGATGCCTGTAGGAGCTAGCAGGTGCAGATAACAGTGAGTGGCCACTGCTGGTTCACCTATCCCATGGGGAACAAGGCAGCTGTGGATAGCCACATGGGCGACACCTACCAGAAGCAGTAGGTTTTTATCTAATAGAGTTCTGAGCCAGGCAAACTCACATTTCCATACTGCATTCACACTATGTAGACAAAGACAAATTGACATGTGGAAGTGTACTTCCTCTCAGGAGACAGCAGTTGCAGAACTGGAGGAGGTGCCAGGGGGATGCTCTTAAGGGGGAATGGTGGGCTGCCTCCCAGGACCAGTAAGCTTTCCTGCTTCTTACCACCTGACTGTCACTAGGGAGTGGGGTCTGTTTGATATTATGAGTCAGGAGTGAATGGGTAGTAGTAGTAGGGCTCTTGCCTATACTTGTAATACCAAGCATTCATTCTTCCAGACTGAGTAAATAACTTGCATGACGCCCCACCACTGGACCAGTAATCAAGAAGCCTCAATCCTCACCACTGACAACAGTGGGGGAACGTTCACTGGGAGGATGACAGGTACACACACAGTATTTCCAGATGCAGCTTTCTGCATCAAGCGCAATTTCCCTTAAGAGCACACCAAGACTATAGTCAGTCTGGTGCTGGTTTCTCCCTCTTTCTCCAGATCCTCAATAAGACTATAAAGTTGTGATCTCAGCTGAGTGTCCAAGCCAAGACCTCCAGTACCCTCTCTGTCCAACCAGTGCTTCGTGTCCCTGCCCAAGTAGCTAACACACACACACACAGTCTTTGAGGCTTGATTTACACACACACACACACACACACACACACACACACACACACACACACACACACAAACACACCTGGGAAAGACTGGCACAAGTTTACTAGCTATGCCCCCTTTTGCACAGACTATAAGGTAGTTATCACTGCCACCAGCCAACTCCTTATCAGCTATTTTAAGGCCCTTAACAAAGGGTGTCCAGTCTTACTGTGTAATATTAATAATAATGCAAATGGCAGTTTGACCAAGAACAAGGCTATTCGGAGTGGCCAACACAGTGTCACCAAGTAAATATGCAAGTACTCTCAAAACTTAAATTTGACTAAACAGTTCAGCCACAATGAAATGTTTAAATATATTTAATAATAAATAATAAAAGAACATGAAAATACTCAGTATATAATCACAGTGACATCAGAGTTCAAAATCACAGGAAATATTTAAAACAACACTGCAGGACAGTCTCAAATAATTAAAGAAATATATCTAAACTAAGCTTTGCTATATTCCTGACTATATCCAAGATAATTATACTGTTTCCTAGAAACTTACTTACAAAGCAAGGCAGATGTGTGGTGAATGGTTCTTGCCAGGTCCAAGACCGAATACAGAATGCACTGTCTCTCTAAGACGGTTCTAAAATTAATATTTCAAATATTACTGCTGTGATAGCTTGCAGAGTGACATCATTTCTTGTAATCTGGCTCTAACCCAGGTGAAGACCCCACTGCTGGAAGCCTGGCAGTATTTAGCATCTACCTGTGAAAATGCATAGACCTCAGATCTTTGGTATATGCTGAAAGTCATAAAATAATTACATTCCTTCACATTTCAAGACTAATAATTATTTCACCATAGAGACAATACAGAAAGCTCCCTAGTTTTAAACATCATGTCCGTTTGCTGCATTGAATCTGAAAGATACTATCTTTTATGGTGTAGCCATAAAGTAATTTAATTTCAGTTATTTTCTGAAGTTAACATCCTGTATTCCAGTTTCCACTGTTAAAATATATAAATTTAAACAGTTACAATAGTGCATGTACACTTCTGTTATATTCCTATAGGGCACACACTCAAGTACTTTATAAAATACCTTTTAACACACGTCTGCACAAACCAGTTTGATATACACATGACATACAGCTCTAATACAGTTGTAACACAGGCATCTTATAAAAATCATGTTGATATTCACAAATGACATATAATTATTTACAAAATTCCAGATAGCTGTGGTGGCAGTATCTCCCTTTGTCACAACTTGTATGAAGGTAGTGGAACCATCAGGCAGGGTCGTGGGATGGGGAAGCAAAAACAAAGCAAAACAAAAAATAATGTTACCCCACTTGGCTTTATATTCTCAAAATCTTCATAACAGAATTCAGTCCACACAACTGTTAAAGGATGTAGGCTTTCATACAACTCCCAGGCTGTAGGCTTCATCTATGCTCAACTCTCATATCTAAGCTCTGCTGCTTCTACAGGTTCATTCCACAGCTGTAGTTCTCTCCTATGTCCTACTTTCTGGTCCAAAACAAGAACTTTCAACAACTATAATCCACAGAGTAGATTTCACAGATTAGCCTGTGTTGGGCCTCCTCTCATTCCACGTGTACAAGTTTTCTTTTCGGATGTGCTTTCAGTGATGAACCTTTGAAATGTGTTTCTCCAGGCTGTTGTCTTTCATATTAGAGCACCTGGCAATTAAAAAACTTACAGTTTGTCTATTTGCTGTAGGAGCCACTGTGAGAATTTTTCCACACTCCATACCTTCTGAGAAAAGCTGTTACTAGGGCAGTTAAACAGGCAATTGCTCCAACATCAAACTGTTATGGTGGATGATCAGCAGTTGTTGATGGTGAGTGAGTGCAGTAATAGCATTGGTTTATGAAGCCACAATGAAAGCATAGCTTCATAAATGAATGCCAATACGACATTTACACTCAAGGATGAGTCACTCAGTGTTTCAGTGTTTAATACAATTGTAGCAAGCAGTTTGTTACATGTGCACTTTTACGGGAGCAGATTTTTTCCCTTTTGTCTTCATTTGTTTTTTGTTTTTTTCTATTTTTAGGCTTCTGAACTTTAGGTTGAGGGGAACATCAGTTTTGGGAACTGCAAATGGTGCCAGGTGAGCTGGCTACTGAGAATGCATTTAAAGACGTATACATTTTCTGCACTCAGCATGTTACAATATCACAATTATACAACACTTTATACAATATTTATAGACTCACCATATTATAGTAGAAAGTCTAGCTTATTAAAGACCCTTGTATCATTGTGTGTTAATGACCCACTGTTTCTTTTTCAAAAGTGACTGTTGGGTAAGGGGTGGTTGGAAATGTTTTTGTGCACACCTCTCAGAGCTGTACTGTAATCCATCAGAAAAATGCAGGACAATTACCTGAAAGTTTATGATTCTTTCATATAACTTCAGAGGCTGTCGCAACATGAATATTCACACGGACTCACTGAATACACGAGTAAGAAGAGATAGCAGTTGTTATCTTTTCTTACGCTATTGCAATCCACATTAAGGTCAGTTTCCATTATCTGTATAGATTGATTTTGATTTCCAGCTTATGCTTCAGTCTAGACCAAGTAGGGTGGTTTATAGAGATTGTCACCTTATGGGTAGCAGAACAGTGGGCAGATGAGGTGACTCATTGAAGAGACTATAAATGTTTTATGTCTGTTTTCAAAATATGACAGCTCTAACAGCTTCTAACAGAGGATTCCTTACTTGAATATTCTAGCATGCCACCAGATGAAAATTAATTCTGCAAGAAAAGCTACATTCATCAGTGTTCAAGCTCTGTCATTGTTGTTTGCTGTTACATACAGATAATTGTCTTGTAACTGTGTGCTGTTTTGTGTATTCTGCAATCCCTTGTTTGCTCTATCATAGACTAGATCCAGGCCTACTGAATCTAGCTTTGTTTATATACTTGTTGTTTGTTTGCTTGTTGAAGGATCACTAGTGATATCTGCATTGCTTACTGTACTTATTTCTTGTTTTCCTTGAAAAAAGTTTGTTAATTGTTTTTTTTTTTAGTTAAGAGATGCAGCTATTTAGCCAAACTGGAGGCTGAGCTCTCTCAACTCCAGACTGGCAGACCAGAGAGGAGAGGAGAAGGCAACTACACACACACAAAAAACCAGCCTCACATAATGCTACCACTCCACTGAATCAAACATATAAACACACAAAGACAGACATCATGCTCTGAGTAAAATTTCAACAGTAGAGGCAGCAGCAGGAGGAGCAACAAACAAAACAAACCCAAACCCAAGAAACCCCAATACAAAAACAAACAACCACAAAAAAAAAGCAGTGTGAAGCCCACAAAGCCACCTGTATAAGGCCAAATACAACAATGTTATCCATAGTCAGACACACTGACGTCCCCACCACCAGGCTGAACAAGGGAGAGGGTCAGGATGGGCTAGAATCGCTAGAATCCGCCCACATAACACAAGCACGGGTCCTCCCCACAGCAAGTACAAATATGACACAGTCCCATCTTGGCTCCATGTGAGCGACCTGAGGAGAGGCGACTGCATGGAGCAGTATCCTTCCTTCACCAAGAATGATGCCACAATATAGAGACAAAGATGATCATATTAACAATAATGGCTTAATGTCTGTCATTCAAAAAGATCCAGTGTCTGTCTGCCTGGGATGACATGTGCTTTGACATGCTTTACAAGCCAGCTTGCAGGCGGACGGGCCGGATCTGTCCTGTTGGCTTGGCTGGGGCTAAACCACCCATAGTGCCCCATTTTTTGAGGCTAGGCAAGCATTAAAAACAAAACCCTAGAAAAAATGGGAAAAAATGGGAAGAAATTGAGGCAAATGCCAGAGAAATCTCAAATGAAAATTCAAATGCCTCGAGGCTATTCTCTCAGTATGGAGAACATCGATGTCTGTGCTGTGAAAGAGGAGAAAATATACTAGATCTCATTGTCACAAACATGGGGACAAAATGCTCCCACCCCATATAGATATCCTTCATTGGTGTTGAGATCACCTACCAATCTCACTGGACATCCGCATCCCGCCCACCCCAGACCAAAAAGAAGATAGTGAAGAACTCTCTAAAAGCAAACTCACAAAGACTGTGACTGGTGTGGTATCCGCTTCAAGGCCCAGAAAGTCAGGAAACCACAACCCAAGCTAAGCCTTCTTACAAATGCCTTCTATGGGCATACCTCAGGATCTCCCAATCAGGCAATCCCAAATAAAACCAAGACTCTTTCCCAGTCTGGTGGACCCCAATGATGGTGGTAACCAAAGAGGGACTAAGCACAATAATGATAGAGTAAAATAAGACATGATAGAACAAAATGTTAATGCAAAAATTATCCCTGACCTTATAAATAAAAAATTCAATTTACTCATAAAATAGCCAATTTATGAATTGAGAGAAAAATGTTTTTGTCCAATCAAGAAACTTCTTTCAGCTAAAAGAATTGGTCAAAATGACTTGGAAATATGTTCATAACAGACAAAAATGATAATAAGATACAAAATGATACAAAAATTCCCAACAAAGGAGATACCTATCCCAGCAGTGTAGCCTTAGGTTCAGTGCAAACTAAACCCCCTCATAACTATCTCTCTAAAAAAAAGCGACAGCATCTGCAAATGCATGAAAAAAGCTCATCAATGGGACTCATTGCTAAAGTGGTTAGAAAGACCTTCTACCATTGCCCACCTGATCATGAAGGATTCCCATCCAGATCTAGTGGAGGTCATTGTTCCCTGTACTTATCACTTATCAGATAATGACATATATACCCCCCATTCGATGTCTCACCCCATCTCATCTCAGCAGGGAGAGGAGAGGCCCAAAGTTCCTCAAAGGAAAAAGGAAAAAAAATCAAAAATCTGTCATGTGCTATTGAAGAAGATCAGCTCTATCTATTCGCATCTGTGTTGGCCTGCTCAGAGGTGACATGTGCATGATATACAAGGCCATGTCCAACCCGAATTAATGGACATGCTCACCCCAAAAATCAAAATCCACCAAACCATAAACCTATCAATATAGTTAAGCCATCACTCTTTATGACTGTCAGTCTTTGAGTTTAATATTGAATACTGAAGTGTTCCTCACCAAATCCTTCTGTAAAACTGAATTACCCAGTAGCATCTACTCAAAGTGTAATAAATGAATCGATAAATAAGCTTAATGAATTAATTAATAACATTATCATCTATAATGAATCTGCACAGAAGTGGTGACCTATCTAGATGTAACTCTAACTGCCTTTGCATATGAAGAACCAACTCTTGCAAAGCGAATAAACATTTAAAAACTTTTCATAGAACTTGAAGGCTTCTCTCCAATGAAGCCACAGTTTACACTACACAGACGTTGGATAGTGTGGTTATATTTTCCCCCCTTGCAGTTCTAGCCTCTACAGTCAGTGTTACCAAGTCTGAGATTTTACAAAACACAGTACAGTATATTTTACTTTCTCATACCATAATGACTGTGAAATTACAACCAGGGCTGATTGCCTTCCTTTTAGAGGCAAAGCTGAAAAGTCCCTGTCCTTGCTCGCACACCAACTGCGGACATTTGCCTGTTGCCAGCTTCTTACACACTGTTTTTTGTCTTTGCTGACCATTTCCTCCCATTCTCCATGCCCTTCCTGTTTGTAACTTCAGTTTTTGCCATAATCTCTTCATGCCTGGCATTCCAATTTTGTTCCACTGCAAAAATGGAGTGAACTCTCTTTTAGGCACCCGTAAAGCCTTGTAGAAGAACACTACAGTGATAAAAGGAGGTACTGCCAGCATAGATAGCTGGAATTTTGTAAATAATTATATGTCATTTGTGAATATCAAACTATATTTATACAAGATACATACATACAAATAGTTCAAGCATAGGCATTAGAAGCCCTTCTAGCTTGCCAATATACCAAAATACTTGTTCCCATAATAAATGTCCAGGCTGTTCTTAAAAATATCTAAACTAGTACTTGTAATTTGGTAGTCTGTTCCATGCATCAGCTACTCTGTCAGAGAACCAATTAGTACACTTCTCATTCCTACAGAATCTTCTACATAGGTTGTCTGATGATTCTCTTGTACTTTTTGATAACCACAAACATTCCCAGAGGTAGTTGTCTCAAAATGCCCTTGAATAAGCTCTCCTCTTAGGTATCTGTAAGAGTACAGCATATTATTCTCCTATGCCCAAATGGTCAATTTAGTCAAGTTATTTTGCAGACACACCTTGTTTGTAACACATGTAACCAGTTTACCTAATTTCAGGTCATCTGCATATAGACTGTAGAACACCTCAGATGAAAAAGTTATGTTTGAAAGATACAATCTAAACAAGTAAGGGCCTAAGACAGAGCCCTGTGGGACACCCTGATTGTAACCAAGGATTTCACCTGTCCAGTTGCTGTATGATACTTGCCATGTCCTATTTGTAAGCCATGCAGCTATCCATCTTATCAAGAGTACATCAATACCTAGTTGTACTAATTTATTGATCAGCGCTTTGTGTATGATCCTGTAAAATGTTTAAGTTAAATCTATATAAATTACATCACAGCACAATTTTTCATTCATACCTGTTATTATATGTTATAGAACATCATGCTACAGGTGGCAATAAATCTATTTTCAACATATGCATGCTGATATATGGTTTCAAGTCCCAACCTATCCAGTTCTGACAATAAGTTATCCAGTATTACCTTCTCCATTATTTTTCTACAACATGAAAGTAGACTTAAGGGTCTGTATGACTCTGGATTTGTCCTACTCCCCTTTCTCTTCAAGACAGGTTTAATAAGTGCATGTCTCCAATCTTGAGGAATCTCCCCATATTTATATGACCTAGTGAATAGTAAATATAATGGTACCATAAGTTCTTGCTGAAGTATTCTCGGGTCATTGTTACTAATTCCGTCTCTTCCCTGTGCTTTGTTTGGATCCAGTTCTTTTTCAATATAATCTAATTTGATACCAGTATCTGGGGTTACCTGGATGTCAGTAGGACAACATATTACCCCTTTTGTGGAGCCAAACTGTTTTGCATAAGATTTTGTAAATATATCTATAATCTGTTGTGTCTGAGAATAAATTTTAGAGTCTGCACACAGTTTATCAATTTGTGTGTCATTACTCTTTCCACATCTTATGTATCTATAAAAAGGTTTCCTATTATGCTCAATATATTTATATACATTTTCTTCAAATCTTTCTTGATCTTGTCTCACACTATGCTTAATCCGTTTGTCCAGCTTGTTTATTTTTGTTTTCAAAGTTGTAGTTTGACCTCTCTTCCATTTCTGATATTTTTTGTCTCTCACCTTAATCAGCTGTCTTGTTCTTATGGAAATATATCCCCCTGATGTTGCATGCCTAGATCCTGATGTTAAACATTTTTTTGATTTTTTTGCACTTGGTTTCTGTTTTAAAACTTTTCACAATCCATCTGCAGTTTTTCCATTGGACACCTCACTCCAGTTAGTTTTATATAGTGACTGTTTTGCTTCCATATAATCTGTAATTAACCTGTGCAGTGGTTTAGAATTCAGTTTGGCAGAATTGTCTAGCAACAATTTAACTTTTATAATCCTATGATCACTGCACATCAATGGTGGTAAAAGTTGACTTGAAGTAAAAGTAATTTCTTTAGGAATACAAACAATGTCTAGTATGTTCGGTCCCCTGGTAATTTTTTTTTACAATCTGAAGCAATTGTTGTTCCTGAATATATGTTGTGAATAATTTCCTTACTAATGTTGTTGAATCAATATTATTTCAATCTGTTTCTCATGAATTTAATTCCCCAGCTAATATTATTCTTCCTGCTGCGTTTCATGCAAGAAATGTATGAATTCCTCTAGGTCATCTGGACTCGATTTTGGTGGTCTACACACTCCAACAATTGTTATATGTTCCAGGGTTGTCTTTATTGTCAAAGTTACACAATATATAGTATTGATGTTATCATTGAACATGTAATAATCACAGGTCTCATAGTTATCTTTAATCCCTATCATAACACTTCCACCTGATTTTTTGTTAGAATAGTTGTTACAGTAAAAACATTTGTACCCTGACAGAACTGCTTTCCAGTCATTGTTCTTTAACCATGTTTCACAAACAATAACAACATCAGTCTTGTGGGATCATAGTAAATTTTCCAATAAAAAAACTTTATTGTTAATGCTCCTAGCATTAACAACCATCAGAGATGCATCAATTTTTTGACCTGGCAAAAATCCTGCCTAGTGTTTGTCAAATAATGCAAAATATCTGCTGAAAAAATTCTCTTCCCTGATCTTGACAAATGCACACCATCCTGTCTGAACATACGTGTGCCCAAAACTAGGCTTGGATGCTCTATACCTTTCCATTTTTTAAAACAGGAGATTTTTTTCCATTTAGGTATTAACCCAAAAAATCTTTTCATTCACAGTGACCTGACTATCCTTTCTGTAGGTGATTTATGAAGAATACATCCTAACACCAGTACAAGCTATACTATCTAAGAGGGCTGCCAGTTCCCTACTAACCATCAGAGAATCCTTGCACATGAAATCATTTGCACCAACATGAATAAAAATAGATCTCTACTTCCTTACATTAAGGCATTCCAAGGCTCGTCTCACATCTTCTATTTTTGCCCCTGGCAAGCATAACACTGTTCAATGTTTATTAGCTTATCTGCAAATATAAGTATCAATTCCTCTAATAATTGAATCTCCAATTACAAGAATATCTTTGCTGGCCAGCTGTGAAGAATCTTCAGGTTATAATACAGTAATGTCTGTTCTATCAATTGTTACGAAGGCTAGATCTCCATCACTATTAGTCTTATTAATCCCACTGTTTTCATTGTGTATTAAATTCTTATCCAGCTGGTATTACAAAATTCACAGCTTGAGCCATGTAGTCAACGTCTGTCTTTCTCTTCTTTTTTTATTACACTGTGCGTCAATCCTTCCATGTTCAATTTTGATTTCTTCCTTTGCACCTGCCCCTTGCCTGTTTTTTCGGCCTTCCCTGTTGGAAAAAGGATGCGTTTTTTCTGTAGACTGAAGTTTTTCTGATAGAAAAATACCATCATTCCCAGTCACATGTGTGTTACATAACAAAGCTGTGTCATTTTTACTTCATATTCTCTTTCCTTTACAGTCATTAATCAGTTTCTTTTTCTTCATTGTTATTTGTTCTGAACTTCTTCCTTTCTTTCTTTTTTGTTTCCTTCTAAACAAACTGGATCCTCAGATTGCTGAATACTTGCATCCAGAATTCCAAAGTTATCAGGGGCATCATCCTGTTTCATAGGGGTTGAATGATTTTTGCAGACAACAGATGCATCATTTCCTAAATGTGTTCTATTTGTTCTATGCCTAACATTTTTTTCATCAGTCCAGTCATTAATATATGAAACAACAGATGTTCATCATGTTTCACTGTTGCAGTCAGTACACTTGGGTTATCCTGCTGGCAGGCTACCTGCAGTCGGCCTGAATTCCAAAGTCCTGGTCCAGCATCGGTTGCTGTCGCCTCTTCCCTGACGTCAGTGCGCCAGGGGTATAAAAGATGTAGCCAACACCATTTTCTTCAGTCTTTCTTGCTGCGAGGTCCCCGAAGCAAAAGCAGTTCGCAAGTGCTGGTCGGCCAACTCCTGATATTTTCAAAATTGAATTTCAGATCTGAAGTCTTCAATAAAGCTAAGTACCCCGTTGGGGAAACTTTTTTCTTGCTCCAGACCGATGTCAGAAAAAGTTAACAATTGTATTTCTTGTGAGAAGCAAATACCTCATAAGGATTTTCATTCTTACTGTATTCCTTGCCTAGGCCCTGACCACGACATTGCTAGTTGTCGGTTTTGTGCTAGATTTAACCAACGGACTATTAAGCGTCAGTACGATTTTGCATTTCATTACTTTGGCCATAGGTTTAACTATATAATGCTGTCGGAACAGCCGATGACCGGAGTTCATAAAAAGCGCCGGTTCTCAGTGAGGTGCTTTCGCAGCCCCTGACACCCGCTACCTCAGAGCCACAGGCTACCTCTGACTCCCACGTGGAGACAACTAGGCCTCTGGATACTCAAGGTATTGGGCCTTCGGAAACTAATCCCTTAGATGGGTCCGGAGCCGCTGAGTAGGCATCGGCTTCTGAGGGTGTTTTCAGACCTACACAGCTTTATATCAAGCCAACTTCAGCATCCAAGACAAAGACTAAAATAGCTTTAAAGACAAGGAAATATGTACAGCATTCTCCAGGACAGACTTCCATGCCTAAGAAACAGATGCTCAAAATGGCCGAAGACCTAATTACTTTGATCAGGGGTTCCCATCCCCCTCCTGATAAGAGGCCTGGGCAAGACACTGAATATGATTCCTCTGATCAGGTTTCCATTTCCTCTGACTCCTCTTCAGAACAGGGATATTGTATTCCTCCCTATGAGGATTCTGATACTGAAGAATCTATTCTTTCAGCTTCTCCTCCTGAGGATTATTCCTTTGATTAACCCTGCACTCCATGAGGGAGCATTTCCACTGGGAGAGCCAAGATTACTCGGAATCTAAGAAAAGGCTCAGAGACTTTCTTCTACTACCTCAGCACAGACCTCTTGCTATTCCACCTGTTCTAGACATTGTAGATTATGTATTTTAAGAGTCTGGAATGTCTCCCGACTCTTTAACTCCTGCACATGTTAAGCCAGAGAGATACTACAGGGTTCCAGATTCTCATAAATTTCTATACAAAATCCCTGCTGCTGACCCAGAAACTATATCTCAGAGTCCCAAAGGGGTCAAGGCCTCTACTGCAAAAAACCCTGTCCCCTCAGATAGGGATTCAAGAGCACTGGACAGATGGGGGAAAAAAGTTTACACTTCCGCTACCTTGGCTTTAAGTGCTTTAAATTGTCAGTTTCATATGCTTAAATATCAGCAATACTTAATGTCACTGTTAAAGCAGAAAATGTTGACCAATTCTGAATGCTCTGAGAACAAGGAAATGCAGGATTTATTGCATGCAGCTGAACAAGTGGGAAAGCATACTTTGCAATGCGGTTTTGATTCACTGGAGGCCTCTTGCAGGGCCACAGTTACAGGTTCTGTCATTAGAAGGTATGCTTGGTTAAAGGAACAGAATCTGCCTGATCATGTTAAAGCAAAATTATTGGATGCTCCATTACAGCATGATACTTTGTTTGGTGTTAAGGCAGAAGAGGTGTTGAAGAAAATGGAGGATAAAGCTAAATCAATGCAGATAGTAAAGGATTTCTTACAGGTACAGCCACCCAGATTTAGCAGGAACTGGCCTTCTAAGAATTGGTCCTTTCCAGTGTCAGACAGGCCACAAAGAGGCAGATACAGATGCCCTAGAGGCAGACAACAGCCCCAGGGCTCATACAGGCCCAAACAATGGGGTGCTTCTACCTCCAAAAGCGGAGAAGACAAATCACAGCCTTATAGGAAACAGTCCCAATGACTTCCCTCTGCCAATGCCAAGCACTTATCTTTTGGCAGCACCTTTAGGGGGAAAGCTAGCATGTTTTTCACAAAATTGGCACATGATCACCCAGGACAAATGGGGCTTAAATATAGTCTCTCAGGGCTACAGGTTCCACTTTTACACCCTTCCAAAGGCAAAAGGTATGCCAGACCTGCCACACAATCAATGGGCAGAGGCACAAAAACAAGTTTCGTCTCTCATGGACATGAGGGCTATTCAGCCAGTGCCACAACAAGAGCAGGGACAAGGATTTTACTCAAGACTTTTCTTAGTACCAAGCAAGGACAAAGCCTGGAGACCAATTCTGGACCTGTCTATTCTAAATACTTTTCTGGACGTTCCAAAATTCAAAATGTTGACTCTGCAGCAGCTTCTGCCCATGCTGGGCAAGAAGGCTTGGCTTGTAACTTTGGACCTCAAAGAGGCATACCTGCATGTCCCAATCAGAGGCAATCTTGCAGAAGATACCTCAGATTCATAGCTGGCTCGAAGCATTACCAATTCTCTGCACTGCCCTTTGGCTTATCTACTGCGCCCAGGGTCTTCACAAAATGCCTGGCACCAGTAATTGCATTTTGCAGACAAAGAGGAATTCAAATATATCCCTACTTGGATGACTGCCTTATTCAAGCAGAGACCAAAGACATTCTACTAAAGCATCTGGCATTTGTAAAAAGATTACTAATTTGGCTAGGGTACCCAGTAAACAAAAAGAAATCAAAACTAGTACCCTCTCAAGAGATAATATTCCAGGATGCAAGCTTAAATACAACTGCCCAGATGGCTTATCTCGCTCCAGACAAACAAAGGCAACTGACTTCCTTCTTCAAAAGCATGGCAACAAAGACCCACATATCTGCAAGAACGATTCTGCAGGCTCTGGGCTACATGGCATCCTGCATTCTGCTAATTCCATATGCAAGACTGCATATGAGGAAACTACAATGGTATCGAAAAAGTGTTTGGACTCAGCATTGCCACAGCCTGGAAACATTAATTACTCTCATTCCCTGCCTGCAACAGGAGTTTCAATGGTGGGCACAGGCCTGTCACCACAACAAGGGACAGCCATTCACTTTACCCACAGCCAGGCAGACACTAACAACAGATGCATCAGATTATGCCTGGGGGGCACACATGGTAGGAAAATGTATTCAGTGCATATGGCCCACAAGCCAAATGCATCTTCATATCAATCAAAAAGAGATGCTAGCTGTACAGAATGCCCTGACAGCCTTCAAGGACCTACTTCATCCAGGACAACTGCTGATAAAGACGGACAATACTACAGTCATGTGGTACATAAACAAACATGGAGGCACACATTCCTACCCCCTCTGCAGACAAGCCATGACTTTGTGGATCACAGCATTGACTTATCAAGTATACCTGCAAGCACAATTCCTGCCAGGAAAGACAAATACTTTGGCAGACAAACTAAGCAGAAATCTCATGGATCCTCACGAGTGGAAACTAGATCCACAAATCTTCAGCATGATAACAGGGAAATGGGGATGCCCAGACATAGATCTATTTGCCTCTCCTCACAACGGCCAGCTACAGAAATTCTGCACTCGGACTTATCACAAACAAGCATGGAAAGTGGACGCCCTTTCATTCAGCTGGAAAGCCCTTACAGTATATGCCTTCCCTCCTCTGCCTCTCCTCCCCAAGGTACTCCTGAAGGTCAGACAAGAGAAGCCAAAAATGATCCTGATTGCCCCAGACTGGCCACGCTAGCACTGGTACCCAATCCTAAAGAGCTTGTCTCAAGGCCCAGCCTGGACATTACCTCAAATTCCTCATTTGCTGACCCAACAAAACAATCAGATCCTGCACACCCAACTCAGAACCCTAAATCTGGCTGCATGGCAGATAATGTTACCATTCAGAACACACCTCTCTCTAAAGCAGTTATGGATGTTATTTTGGAGGCCAGGAGGCCCAGCACCAGAAACTCTTATGCAGAAAAATGGAAGAGATTCTGTGCTTGGAACCAGGCACAAGGAATTGACACGCTTGTACCAAATATTCCTCAGATTTTCAATACCTAACCGAGATGTTGGACAAAGACCTATCCTTCTCATCAATTAAGATCCATGCCTCTGCCATTTCAGCTCATTACAATACGGACCCACCTATTTTTTCTCATCCACTGCTAAGGCAGTATCTCAGAGGAGCCAAAAACATAAGACCTCCAAGGAGAGCTCCAATACCTGCATGGGACCTCAATTTTGTCTTGGAAAAACTCACACTGCCTCCTTTTGAGCCAGCCAATACAGCTGAGATAAAATACTTATCATGGAAAACAGCTCTTCTCCTAGCAATAACTTCAGCAAGAAGAGTCTCAGAGTTACAGGCACTAATGGCTGTGGAACCTTTTATTATTTTCCATCCAGACAGGGTTTCTCTAAGGACAAACCCAACATTTATGCCTAAGATAGTGTCCAGTGTGGCTCTTAACCAAACCATACATTTGCCTACCTTTTATCCAAACCCACAGAATAAGGGGGAGAGACTTCTGCATTCTTTGGACATACACAGACAACTACGCTTTTACTTGGGCAAAACTAAAGCT
>NC_056728.1:1786364679-1786399679 GCF_019279795.1 Protopterus annectens | reverse complement strand
TTTAAATGTTAACTGTTGATACACCAGCCATATTTTATTTTCTAGTTTCTGGAGCTAATTGATTTCTGTATAAAGTATGTAGGCAGATATTTTGGCAGTATAACATAGAGAGTTATGTGAAGAGTTGGTACTTTGACTCATCATGTAGCTATGGATGTGATTTGTTTAGTTTCCACTTGTATACTGCGGTACTCTAAGCAAGACATTCAGTCACAAGGTATTCCTGTTCCAGGGTCACAGTTACTGCTAACAGTCTAGTTCTGCCCCGTGGAGCTACCCAGTTAATAAATGAATAAAAAAAGTCAGCTGAAAATTTTGCTTAGTTTTGTTTCATGTTTGCATTGGTTTTAAAAGAAATGATAAATTCCTGTGTTATGCTTTCCTACTAATGTAATTGCTGCGGCAAGACCGCTTCTACCTGCGACATCCGACCTGCGACCGACATCCACATCGTCCTGCTAAAATGGAGGTGTATGGGCTCGCTAACATAGCCATTTTGGTGGGACAGTCCAAAATCTGTAGCTGTGTTCTGAATTTAGATGATACTGTTGAAGTGCAGGTATTCCTCAGAGTTATGTATATGCTGTTCTCTTTCAAAAGCTGTAGACTTCCCTTTCATTGTAGTCAGTTGTTAGATGGAGAGTTAGCATTAGTTCCAAGCTGTGTGCTTCCTGGTAGAAAGGTAACACTTCAACAATGAAATAAGTCTGGTAGCTTTGTTTGTTGGTTGGTTGGTTGGTTTGTTGTAGCCTTTTTTGGGCTACTATATGTTCTATTTGTTGTCCAAGCAAGTGAACTAATCAGGTTGAACTATTTTCATCTGCTACACAGACTGTCTGGCAGTAGGTAGGATAACAGTAAGTAAAGTACACAAATTACTTTTTATAGATATTTTATTAAAAAAAACTTATCTTGATAACATTTGCCAATACATAAAAGTGAACAAAGAACTGGACCACTGTTCCATGGCAAGCGTTGAGTTTGCATTGCTTCTCATGAAGTAAAGGATTGCAAATTAGACGGTGTCCTTTTCAGCACACTGACATATGTTTTCTCAGGGAACCCAGGAGTATGATCCATCTATAACTGGACTACTGTTTTCTTTTTGAAAGGGGGATCTTCTTCTCTGGTTCGCGTGCTCAGAAGTATAGACCCACCCTTCCACAGAATGTTAAAAAGATAGTTTGACCATGATACCCAAAGGTATTAAGAGGGCATGTTGACCATGAAAGCCAAACAATGCCCAGCACTTCCAGATAGAGCTCATACACTACTGGAGTCTTGCCACAGTGAAGCTAATCACTACTGTGACCTCATATGCAGAAACTAAATGTGTTCCACCGTCCGCGTCTCATACCATGCAAGGCTTCTTTAGAGCATAAATTCCAGCTTTCATCAATGTTTCCCAGTTGAGGTCAGTAACACAGTATTTTTCAGCAATAGCCTGGACAATATTGCACTTCCTCCTCCTCTTGAGTTAAGATAAAGCACTGCCAGTCTTACTAACTAACAGCACTACCGTCAACTACATACTTGTATCCCATACACAGTCTGTCTTACTAACTACCAGTGCTACAATCAACTACATACATGTTTCCCATACACAATCTATTTTACTAACTATTAGTGCTACCATCGACTACATACTTGTATCCCATACACAATCTGTCTTACTAACTACCAGCGCTACCATCAACTACATACTTGTATCCCATACACAATCTGTCTTACTAACTACCAGTGCTACCATCAATTACATACTTATATCCCATACACATATTGTCTTACTAACTAACAGCGCTACAATCAGCTACATATGTGTATCTCATACACAATCTGTCTTACTAACTACCAGCGCTACCATCAACTACATACTTGTATGCCATACACAATCTGTCTTTCTAACTACCAGCACTACCATCAGCTACATACTTGTATCCCATACACAATCTATCTTACTAATGACCAGCACTACCATCAACTACATACATGTATCCCATACACAATCTGTCTTACTAACTACCAGCGTTACCATCAACTACATACTTGTATCCCATACACAATCTATCTTATTAATGACCAGCACTACCATCAACTACATACATGTATCCCATACACAATCTGTCTTACTAACTACCAGCGTTACCATCAACTACATACTTGTATCCCATACACAATCTGTCTTACTAACTACCAGCACTACCATCAACTACATACTTGTATCCCATACACAATCTGTCTTACTAACTACCAGCGCTACCATCAACTACATACTTGTATGCCATACACAATCTATCTTACTAACTACCAGCGCTACCATCAAGTACATATTTGTATCCCATACACAATCTGTTTTACTAAATACCAATGCTACCATCAACTACATACTTGTATCCCATACACAATCTGTCTTACTAACTACCAGTGCTACCATCAATTACATACTTATATCCCATACACAAATTGTCTTACTAACTACCAGTGCTACAATCAGCTACATACTTGTATCCCATACACAATCTGTCTTACTAACTACCAGCGCTACCATCAACTACATACTTGTATCCCATACACAATCTGTCTTACTAACTACCAGCGCTACCATCAACTACATACTTGTATCCCATACACAATCTGTCTTACTAACTACCAGCATTACCGTCAACTACATACTTGTATCCCATACACAATCTGTCATGCTACCAGCGCTACCATCAACTACATACTTGTATCCCATACACAATTTATCTTACTAAGTACCATCACTGCCATCAACTACGTACTTATACCCCATACACAATCTATCTTACTAGCTACCAGCGCTACCATCAACTACATATTTGTATCTCATACACAATCTATCTTACTAACTACCAGTGCTACCATCAAGTACATATTTGTATCCCATACACAATCTGTCTTATTAAATGCCAACACTACCATCAACTACATGCTTGTATCCCATACACAATCTGTCTTATTAACTACCAGCATTACCATCAAATACATATTTGTATCTCAAACACAAACTTTCTTGCTAACTACCAGCTCTACCATCAACTACATACTTGTATCCCATACACCGTATGTCTTACTACCAGCAACTATATACTTGTGTCCCATACACAGTCTATCTTACTAGCAGCACTACCAACATCTGCATACTTGTATCCCATACATGATCTTTCTTTACTAACTAGAAGCACTACCATCAACTACGTACTTGTACCTCATACACAATCTATCATACTAACTACCAGTGCTATCATCATCTACATACTTATATCCCATACACAATCTGTCTTACTAACTACCAGCGCTGCCATCAACTACATACCTTTATCTCATCCACAACCTGTCTTACTAACTACAAGCGCTACCATCAACTACATACTTATACCCCATACACAGTCTGTCTTACTAACTTCCAGCACTGCCATCAACTACTATTTGTATCTCATACATAATCTATCTTACTAACTACCAGTGCTACCATCAACTACATATTTGTATCTCATACAGAATCTATCTTACTAACTAGCAGTGCTACCATCAACTACATATTTGTATTTCATATACAATCTGTCTTACTAACTATCAGCGCTACCATCAACTGCATATTTGTATCTCATACACAATCTATCTTATTAACTGCCAGCACTACCATCAACTACATACTTGTATCCCATACACAGTCTGTCTTACCACCAGCAATACCATCAACTATATCCTTGTGTCCAATACACAGTCTGTCTTACTACCAGCACTACCATCAACTGCATAATTGCATCCCAACACAATATATCTTACTAACTGCCAGTGCTACCATCAACTACATGCCTTTATCCCATACACAATCTGTCTTACTAACTACAAGCGCTACCATCAACTACATACTTATACCCCATACACAGTCTGTCTTACTAACTACCAGCACTGCTATCAACTACTATTTGTATCTCATACACAATCTGTCTTATTAACTACCAGCGCTACCATCTACTACATATTTCTACCTCATACACAATATGTCTTACTATCAGCACTACCATCATCTGCATTATTGTATCCCATACACGATATATCTTATTAACTACCCGTGCTACCATCAACTGCATACCTTTATCCCATACACAATCTGTCTTAATAACTACAAGCGCTACCATCAAATACATACTTATACCTGAAACACAATCTGTCTAACTACCAGCACTACCATCAACTTCTATTTATATCTCATACACAATCTGTCTTACTAACTACCAGCGCTACCATCAACTACATATTTCTACCTCATACACAATATGTCTTACTATCAGCGCTACCATCAACTGCATACTTGTATCCCATACACGATCAAACTTACTAACTATCAGCGCTACCATCAATGACATTCCTGTATCCCATACACAATCTGCAATCTATCTTACTAACTACAAGCTTTACCATCAACTACATACTTATACCCCATACACAAGCTATCATACTAACTACCAGCGCTACCATCATATACATACTTGTACCTCGTGCACAATCTACCTTACTAACTACCAGCGATACCATTAACTACATATTTGTATCCCATACACAATCTGTCTTACTAACCACAAGTGCTATCATCAACTACATACTGGTATCCCATACACAATCTATCATACTAACTACCAGCACTATCTTCAACTACATACTTGTACCTCATACACAATCTATCTTACTAACTAGCAGTGCTACCATTAACTACATGTTTGTATCCCATACACAATCTGTCTTACTAACTACAAGTGCTACCCTCAAGTACATACTTGTATCCCATACACAATCTATCTTACTAACTGCCAGCACTACCATCAACTACATACTTGTATCCCATACACAATCTTTCTTACTAAATACCAGCACTACCATCAACTATGTACTTGTACTCCATACAAAATCTGACTTACTACCAGTGCTACCGTTAACTACATACTTGTACCCCACACGCAATCTGTCTTACTAACAGTACTACCATCAACTACATACTTGTATCCCATACACAATCTGTCTTACTAACTACCAGTACTACCATCAACTACATAATTGTATCCCATACACAATCTGTCTTACTAACTCTCAGCACTACCATCAAATACATATTTGTATCTCATACACAATCTCTCTTACTAACTACCAGCTCTACCATCAACTACATACCTGTATCCCATACTCAATGTGTCTTACTAACTACGAGCACTACCGTCAACTACATAATTGTATCCCATTCACTGTCTGTCTTACTACCAGCAACTATATACTTGTGTCCCATACACAGTCTATCTTACACCCAGCACTACCATCAAGTGCATACTTATACCCCATACACAGTCTGTCTTACTAACTTCCAGCACTGCCATCAACTACTATTTGTATCTCATACAAAATCTATCTTACTAACTACCAGCGCTACCATCAACTATATATTTGTATCTCATACACAATCTGTCTTACTAACTATCAGCGCTACCATCAACTACATATTTGTATCTCATACACAATCTATCTTATTAACTACCAGCACTACCATCAACTACATACTTGTATCCCAGACACAGTCTGTCTTACTACCAGCACTACCATCAACTGCATAATTACATACCAACACAATATATCTTACTAACTACCAGTGCTACCATCAACTACATGCCTTTATTCCATACACAATCTGTCTTACTAACTACAAGCGCTACCATCAACTACATACTTATACCCCATACACAGTCTGTCTTACTAACTACCAGCACTGCCATCAACTACTATTTGTATCTCATACACAATCTGTCATACTAACTACCAGCGCTACCATTAACTTCATATTGGTATCCCATACACAATTTAACTTACTAACTACCGGTGCTACCATCAACAACATATTTGTATCTCATACACAATCTTTCTTGCTAACTACCAGCTCTACCATCAACTACATACTTGTATCCCATACACAGTCTATCTTACTACCAGCACTACCATCAACTGCATACTTGTATCCCATACACGATCTATCTTACTAACTACCGACGCTACTATCAACAATATACATGTATCCCATATGCAATCAGTCTTACAAACTACAAGCACTACCATCAACTACATACTTGTACTCCATACACAATGTATCATAGTAACTACCAGCGCTACCATCATCTACATACTTGTACCTCATACACAATCTATCTTACTAACTACCAGCGCTACCATTAACTACATATTTGTATCTCATACACAATCTATCTTACTAACTACCAGTGCTACCATTAACTACATGTTTGTATCCCATACACAATCTGTCTTACTAACTGCAAGTGCTACCATCAACTACATACTTGTATCCCATACACAATCTATCATACTTACAACCAGCACTGCCATCAACTACATACTTGTACCTCATACACAGTCTGTCTTACTGCCAGCGCTACAATCAACTGCATAATTGTATCCCATACACGATATATCTTACTAACTACCAGTGCTACCATCAACTACATACTTGTATCCCATACACAGTCTGTCTTACTGCCAGCGCTACCATCAACTATATACTTGTGTCCCATACACAGTCTGTCTTACTACCAGCACTACCATCAACTGAATAATTGCATCCCAGCACAATATATCTTACTAACTACCAGTTCTACCATCAACTACATGTCTTTATCCCATACACAATCTGTCTTAATAACTACGAGCACTACCGTCAACTACATACTTGTATCCCATACACAGTCTGTCTTACTACCAGCAACTATATACTTGTGTCCCATACACAGTCTATCTTACACCCAGCACTACCATCAAGTGCATACTTATACCCCATACACAGTCTGTCTTACTAACTTCCAGCACTGCCATCAACTACTATTTGTATCTCATACAAAATCTATCTTACTAACTACCAGCGCTACCATCAACTACATATTTGTATCTCATACACAATCTGTCTTACTAACTATCAGCTCTACCATCAACTACATACTTGTATCCCATACACAGTCTGTCTTACTATCAGCAATATCATCAACTGCATAATTGCATCCCAACACAATATATCTTACTAACTACCAGTGCTACCATCAACTACATGTTTTTATCCCATACACAATCTGTCTTACTAACTACAAGCGCTACCATCAACTACATACTTATACCCCATACACAGTCTGTCTTACTAACTACCAGCACTGCCATCAACTACTATTTGTATCTCATACACAATCTGTCATACTAACTACCTGTGCTACTATTAACTACATATTGGTATCCCATACACAATTTAACTTACTAACTACCAGTGCTACCATCAACAACATATTTGTATCTCATACACAATCTTTCTTGCTAACTACCAGCTCTACCATCAACTACATACTTGTATCCCATACACAGTCTGTCTTACTACCAGCAACTATATACTTGTGTCCCATACAGTCTATCTTACTACCAGCACTACCATCAACTGCATACTTGCATCCCATACATGATCTATCTTACTAACTACCGACGCTACTATGAACAATATACATGTATCTCATACGCAATCAGTCTTACAAACTACAAACACTACCATCAACTACATACTTGTACTCCATACACAATGTATCATACTAACTACCAGTGCTACCATCATCTACATACTTGTACCTCATACACAATCTATCTTACTAACTACCAGCGCTACCATTAACTACATATTTGTATCCCATACACAATCTGTCTTACTAACTGCAAGTGCTACCATCAACTACATACGTGTATCCCATACACAATCTATCATACTTACAACCAGCACTGCCATCAACTACATACTTGTACCTCATACACAATCTATCTTATTAACTACCAGTGCTACCATTAACTACATATTTGTATCCCATACACAATCTGTCTTACTAACTACAAGTACTACCATCAACTACATACTTGTATCCCATACACAGTCTGTCTTACTGCCAGCGCTACCATCAACTATATACTTGTGTCCCATACACAGTCTGTCTTACTACCAGCACTACCATCAACTGCATAATTGTATCCCATACACGATATATCTTACTAACTACCAGTGCTACCATCAACTACATACGTTTATCCCATACACAATCTGTCTTACTTACTACCAGCGCTACCATCAACTACATATTTCTACCTCATAGACAATATGTCTTACTATCAGCACTACCATCATCTACATAATTGTATCCCATACACGATATATCTTACTAACTACCAGTGCTACCATCAACTACATACCTTTATCCCATACACAATCTGTCTTAATAACTACAAGCGCTACCATCAACTACATACTTATACCCCAAACACAATCTGTCTTACTAACTACCAGCACTGCCATCAACTTCTATTTATATTTCATACACAATCTGTCTTACTAACTACCAGCACTGCCATCAACTACATATTTCTACCTCATACATAATATGTCTTACTATCAGCGCTACCATCAACTGCATACTTGTATCCCATACACGATCAAACTTACTACCTGCCAGAGCTATCATCAATGACATACCTGTATCCCATACACAATCTGTCTTACTAACTACAAGCGCTACCATCAACTACATACTTGTACCCCATACACAATCTATCTTACTACCTAGCAGTGCTACCATCAACTACATACTTGTACCTCATGCACAATCTATCTTACTAACTACCAGCACTACCATTAACTACATATTTGTATCCCATACACAGTCTGTCTTACTAACCACAAGTGCTACCATCAACTACATACTTGTATCCCATACACAATCTATCATACTAACTACTAGCACTACCATCAACTACATACTTGTACCTCATACACAATCTGTCTTACTAACTAGCAGTGCTACCATCAACTACATACTTGTATCCCATACACAATCTATCTTACTAACTGCCAGCACTACCATCAACTACATACTTGTATCTCATACACAGTCTGTCTTACTACCAGCACTACCATCAACTGCATAATTGTATCCCATACACGATATATCTTACTAACTACCAGTGCTACCATCAACTACATACCTTTATCCCATACACAATCTGTCTTAATAACTACCAGTACTGCCATCAACTACTATTTATATCTCATACGCAATCTGTCTTACTAACTACCAGTGCTTACCAGCAACTACATATTTCTACCAAATACACAATCTATCTTACTAACTCCCAGTGCTACCATCAACTACATACTTGTATCCCATATACAATCTGTCATACTAACTACCAGCACTACCATCATCTACATACTTGTACCTCATCCACACTCTATCCTACTAACTATCAGCACTACCATTAACTACATATTTGTATCTCATACACAATCTACCTTACTAACTACCAATGCTATCAACTCCATACTTATATCTCATACACAATCTTTCTTACTAAATACCAGCAGTACCATCAACTATGTACTTGTACTCCATACAAAATCCGACTTACTAACTACCAGTGCTACCGTTAACTACATACTTGTACCCCACACACAATCTCTCTTACTAACAATACTACCATCAACTACATACCTGTATACCGTACACAATCTGTCTTACTAACTACCAGTACTACTATCAACTACATAATTGTATCCCATACTCAATCTGTCTTACTAACTCTCAGCACTACCATCAACTACATATTTGTATCTCATACACAATCTCTCTTACTAACTACCAGCTCTACCATCAACTACATACCTGTATCCCATACACAATCTGTCTTACTAACTACGAGCAGTACTGTCAACTACATAATTGCATCCCATACACAGTCTTTCTTACTACCAGCAACTATATACTTGTGTCCCATACACAGTCTATCTTACAACCAGCACTACCATCAAGTGCATACTTGTATCCCATACACGATCTATCTCACTAACTACCAGCGCTACCATCAACTACATACCTTTCTCATCCACAACCTGTCTTACTAACTAGAAGCGCTACCATCAACTACATACTTATACCCCATACACAGTCTGTCTTACTAACTTCCAGCACTGCCATCAACTACTATTTGTATCTCATACACAATCTATCTTACTAACTACCAGCGTTACCATCAACTACATATTTGTATCTCATACACAATCTATCTTACTAACTAACAGCACTACCATCAACTACATACTTGTATCCCATACACAGTCTGTCTTACTACCAGCACTACCATCAACTGCATAATTGCATCCCAACACAATATATCTTACTAACTACCAGTGCTACCATCAACTGCATGCCTTTATCCCATACACAATCTGTCTTACTAACTACAAGCACTACCATCAACTACATACTTGTACTCCATACACAATCTATCATACTAACTACAAGCGCTACCATCAACTACATACTTATACCCCATACACAGTCTGTCTTACTAACTTCCAGCACTGCCATCAACTACTATTTGTATCTCATACACAATCTTACTAACTAACAGCGCTACCATTAACTACATATTTGTATCCCATACACAATCTATCTTACTAACTAACAGCGCTACCATTAACTACATATTTGTATCCCATACACAATCTTAGGCCTTCAGTCTGAAACTTCACTCTACAACTTGCCAGTAACAGGTGGTCACTAAGCAGAAACAGCTTCAAATAGTTTGTTCATGTTCATCCTTTGTATCAGAACTGCAAGTGTTATCCAAACGTGACTGCCATAACATGTATTTGAAAAAAAAAACAGGAGGAAAAAAGCCATATTAATAGGAAAATTATGATCTTTATAACTGGAAACAGGAGTGTTCTTCCATGTCATCATTTCCTACTAATCTGACTACATTAAAACTGAAAGCATTCTGTTAAAAAGGAAAGTTTCTCTGAGCAAGCAGTTCCATGTCACTGTTCTTCTCCTTTAAACTTTTTGTTTTGCAGTGGGGCAACCCCCATGCCCCACAAACTTATAGATACTAACTCTTAGATTGCCATACCTCAGATAAAAGGGAATATTCCAAGAAGTGGCCATCTCGGACTTGGTATGTATATAAAGTTTTTGGCTATTCAGGATCTGCATTACAGGACTCACTATAGCGGGTCCCAGTGTTTCAAATAGTTACCAAAGGGGGCTACTGCAGCAAGAAAGAAAAAAACATGATAGACAACAAAGGGACTCTTCTAGTTATTTCATGCCAGTTATAGCAACACATTGAGCACATAAAGCACTACTGAGCACTAGTGCACTGTGAAATGGTAACAACACTGCTTGTAATGGCCTAAAGGAGCTTTAGTCAATGCACTACTGAGCACTAGTGCACTGTGAAATGGTAACAACACTACTTGTGATGGCCTAAGGGAGCTTTAGTCAGTGCACTACTGAACAGTAGTGCACTGTGTAATGGTTACAGCCATGCTTGTAATGGTCTAAAGGAGCTTTAGTCAATGCACTACTGAGCACTAGTGCACTGTGTAATGGTAACAGCACTACTTGTGATGGCCTAAGGGAGCTTTAGTCAATGCATTACTGAGCACTAGTGCACTGTGAAATGGTAACAACACTACTTGTGATGGCCTAAGGGAGCTTTAGTCAGTGCATTACTGAGCACTAGTACACTGTGAAATGGTAACAAAACTACTTGTGATGGCCTAAGGGAGCTTTAGTCAGTGCACTACTGAACAGTAGTGCACTGTGTAATGGTTACAGCCATGCTTGTAATGGTCTAAAGGAGCTTTAGTCAATGCACTACTGAACACTAGTGCACTGTGTAATGGTAACAGCACTACTTGTGATGGCCTAAGGGAGCTTTAGTCAGTGCACTACTGAACAGTAGTGCACTGTGTAATGGTTACAGCCATGCTTGTGATGACCTAAGAGAGCTTTAGTCAATGCATTACTGAGCACTAATGCACTGTGCAATGGTTACAACAGTGTTTGTGATGGCTAAGGGAGCTTATTCCTCAAGAACCCAGGAACCATACTCCTTTGCAGCAGGTTGCTTGTACTGCACTATGATCTTACTTGAGGCTATACAAGCTGTATGCAGTTATGTTTAAGAATTCTTGCATAAGAATCAGTTTGTATGCACATAGTATCTTGGAAGTTTCATGAAGTTACTAGCATTTGATGATTACTTACATATATAAGTAGATAAGTATATAAATATGTAATCAAGCATCTAGTAAGTATTACTATGTTACAAACATCAGACAGGCAGTATTAGGAAGTGAAAATTTGCAAAGGTACTTGCTTAAATTTGGCAATGTCAAATATCCCACATTAACTATAGGAATGGTTAGTATTTTCATAGATGAACAGTTGAATGTACTTAGGATTGATGAAGTACAATAATAATAACAAATAATGTAAACAATCCAACTAGATTATGTAACAGCAATTAATTCCATGATTTCTTGTTGACCAAATTTTGTTATACTAGGTATACAGAACAGTAAATAATCCAAGGTTAAAATTAGCAACATCAACAAATTTATAGGTTGACTAGTTAATTGCTCTTTAAGGATTTTAGCAACTGCAAATCTCAAGTATCTTGCAAGCAGTATTAAAACAGAATTGCTATGTCACAAAACCTAAATTAGTGAAGCAGTTAACCCAATTTTAATTAATGGATTTTCAGATAACATCTGTTTAGTTTATTAATGTATTTCAACTCTATAAACATTTAATTAAGGATGCACATGACATTTTTTTAATTTTTAGTTTGTAGTAATTTTATGTGAGTTACATGTATTTTTATTTAATTAAATATGATCACTTGCATACACATATTTTAGTATTTATGTGTTTGAAAATTGTTTATATCTATAAACATCAGACACACATTTATGGCAGGTGAATAGGTGATTAAACCTCAGTAATTCTCCTGCACATTAAGAAGTCCAGATTTTTAATCAATCAAAATACCTGAGCTTCTCAAATACTTACATAAAAATTATTTCAGAATTATTTATAAGAGGTGTCTTTCCAGTCGTACTTGTTTTGTCAAGATGCCAAGGAAATTTGCATTTTTCTCCATCTGTTTTTGCTTTGTCACTGAGCAAGTATTTACGGAGGGTTTGGTTTCACTGGGGGTTTATACTGAACAAGGACATCAGCGCAGAATGATAAGATACCAAAATCATTGCAGGAAACATGTCAATAGAAAGTAGATTTACTGGACCCCCTCCTGATACCACCATAGTCTTTTGTTAAGGTGTTAGATTAACACCTGAAATGTTTGCTGTAGTATGTAACATGTTCTGTCACACTTGTTTTCCCCTTCCCCATCATTTGCCAGGCTCTTCCTCACCTTGTCCTGCTCGGACAACTCATCACCCATCCCTGGAGTTGTTGCAGTGATGCTGTGTGCCCTGTGTTTAGTTTACCCCTTGAGGTGTCAATAGGGTATAACTACACTAACATCTGCAGTCATTGCTAAACTGTAATGAGTTAAACTATGATAATATTCTTCAATTTTTAGCAACAGTATCTGCACCCAGTAGGTCACTAAATATGAAAAAGTGAATGAAACATTATTGTATCAGAAGAAAGAACAGAGCAAGAAAACACTTAAATGAATGACACTGTTGGAAGAAAAAGAGAATTAACATTATCATTCCAGCAAACATCACAAGAAGAAGAAGAAAATGCACTTTAAGTTAAGGAAGTATTCTTCACACGTAGAAAGAGATGCGTTGTTTGTTTGCCAGGCTGATCAGCACACATTGTACCAAAGGGCTTTCCAGCTGTGACCTACACAGCATTGACCATAGTGCCTTAAACATACATTCCTATCTGCCTGGAATGCCAACTAACATGCATTTTGTAGGAAGGGACTCTTCAAGGTCACTCTGATTCTGTCCATTTACTTTATTCATTATGTCCCATAAAAGCATATCAATATTTAATTCTGTGGATGCATCTGTGTGGTATGTTTCAATGAAGGCCGTCAATAATTATTAAGGCTTCTTTAAATGGTGCCAATAGCTATAGTACAACTGAAAATCTTCAGTTATGATGATTAAATATGATGGAAACATCTGTCTCAACCATATATCTTCTTTGCACAAAAATGGAAGTTTTTCACACTGTTTCACTGTACTGTCTGAGACCTCAGTGGAGAACAAAGTCAGTCCTTCATACAGTAATGACTTCAAGGGTGTTATCCATAATAGGGTTTATGTTAAATGTTCGAACATCCAAAATGTCAAACATTACATGGTCGAGACCAAATGTTTGACATTTGGATGTTCGAACATAAAAACACAGAAAAACACTTTAATCAGAGGGGCGAGCCCCTGCACCCATGGGGAGCTGTGCCCCACACCCCCCCTACTTAAATATACCAACTCTGCGACCACACTTCAGTGCAGGAAAGGGAAATTCCCCCTATCTGCACTGTACAGTGCCGTTGAAAGTCCATCGTCGAGCACTCAAAATTTCGAATGTTTGGTCTCGAACATGTAACGTTCGAAATTTTGAGCATTCGAAAATTTGACAGGTACCCGCCATAATAGAATTGAAAAAGATCAAACAGTACTGGTCTTCCTCATTAAAAGCTTCAAGCCATTGACAGTAGGTCTAGGAAAGGAAGACAAAATGTCTTCTTTTGCATCTCCATTTTGATGTGAATGTTTGACTTTGCAAATATTAATTTTATGCTTCTTATTCTTCAGAAAAGTTTCAGAATCAGAGCTATCAAATTTGGTGCCCCCTGCTGAAGATGAGAAAAAATAGTAAAGAATGATTGGTGCCCCCTAACTCTTGAGGGACAGAGCAAAAATATGAGGAAAAATCAGTAACATTCTGTAAATTTGTATTTATTTAATGTCTGTTTATTTACCTGTATAATGCAATTTAAAAATGCGGCAAATATTAACACAGTAGCAAATGAACAAGGAAATAGCATTAATAGTGTTCACAGCTAAAATAGGTAAATAATAGCAGTAAGGTCCCCTGCGATGAAAAGGGAGTTCATAAACAGCAGTTAATAAGAGAGCACAGCAGTTGACAAGTGCCCAGGTTACATGCTCCATTTTGAAACAGATACATTTGCCATCATTTGTGTTGCACTTCTTTAAATGATTTATGGAATTCTGGGTAAGTGGAGATTTCTATAAGTTCATTAAGAACTGCCCTCAAGAGGGTAGGGGTTAGGGTGGAGAAGGAGTGCTTGGTGTAATGCAGATTGGTCATGGGGGTTAGGAGGCTCTCTGTGGCTTACAAATGACACCTGATTTTATGCAAAGATTTTTATAAAAAAATAAGTTCTGAAGATAGATGTGAGTAGGTTTCAAGATGCTGTAATTTGAAGAGTCAGTCTCCTAGTAGAAGGTTAGCACTTTGTTTTATGTGGAATCAGATGGCTTTGGAAAAAATAGGCAATGGTGATCTGCTGCTGGGGAATTGGTAAAGAAGAAAAACACTTTGTTGGTGCTTACTTGAAAAGAGTTTTAAGTCCTTTGGAGACTGCAGTGATGATAGGAAGGCAATATTCCAATTGGGTGCATAGGTACTTAATAGATAATTGACTGTGAAGATCTTTAGAAGCCTAGTCATACAGTCCCTGGTGCCTTTACAAGCCTAGCCCATAAGATTACCCTGGCATCGTGCCACCCGACCTTAGTTCCCCATGCCTCTGTTGAGTAAAGCCACTGGAGTGATCCCTGGGGTGAATTTTCTGTTTCCCATCCACTCATCAAGATTTCTCTTGAAGAGGGCCAGTGAGGTGGTCTGTTTGACATTTATGAGAAGTCTATTCCATAACATGGGCAGTCTCTGGGTTATGAACCTATCTCTCTAGCAAGTTCTGTTGATTGTGGTAATGAGGTTGAGGTCTCTGGAGCATGTGGTGCGGAGGGACTGGGATTTCTTTAGATGTAGCATTTCTAACAGAGCTGGGTCAGAAATGGCTTTGTAAGTCAAGCAGAGATCGCCTCTAAGTAGGCGATATGAGACAGAGAATAGTTGGAGTTTTTTGAGTCTGTTCATGTAGGACAAATGTTTAAGGCCTAGGGTCCTCCAGTTGTTGCAGGTGTCTAGTGAGGTATATGCCAAATGGGGCATTATACTCAATGATTGGCCTAATGCAGGAAGAGTAGAGGGACACAATGACCTCTTTCTTCCTTAATGAAAAACCCTAAGTATTGAGATGTGCCACTTAGAAGGACTTTCTGACCACAGTGGCAATGTGGTGGTCAAAAGAGAGGTTGCTGTCAACCTGTGTTCCCAGATCTCTTATAACACCTTCTGTGTTCAGTGGACTGTCATCAATGTGGTAATTCATAAGAACCAGGTTTTTCCCAAAGGGAATGACAGCACATTTTTTGGCATTGAGCTTAAGGCCATGGTTCTGACACCAGGTGTTGGTTTCAGTGAGGCCTTTCTGTGGGATGTCAACATCACTTGGGGAGTTAATATTAGCTCCCAACTTGCAATCGTCTGCAAACTTTGTCAGCCAGAGTCCCTTCCTGTTGGTCTAGACTTCAGAGAAGTAGATACCAAACAGGAGAGGACCCAGGAGCAAACCTTGTGGGACTCCACTCGTGACTGGTTGGCAGTCTGACTTGGAGTCAGCTACTTTCACACTGTGGGTTCTATCTGTGATTTGTGCCAGTTTGCAACCCACCTAGTGATATATGGGTTGATGCCTAGCTTAGTGAGTTTTTGTATGATTCCTGAGTGGGGAATGGTATCAAAGGCCTTGGCCATGATCAAGGTAGGATGTATGAACCACCTCACCTTCATCCACAGCTCTGGTGACTGACTCAAAGAAGTCGACCAAGTTGAGAAGGGTTGATCTATCCTTCACAAAACCAAACTGTGTGGGATCCAGAGTTTGGAGATTCCCTATATCTTTGTTTATTAGGTCCATGACGATGCATTCCATAGCTTTGCATATCAGACTCGTCAGGCTAATGGGGCGATAGTTCCCAGGGTCTGTAGTCACTCCTTCTTTGTGGAGAGGGATGACTGTAGCAGTGAGCCATTCAGTAGGGACAAAGCCTGAGGTCAGGCTGTGATTGAACAGGGCACACAGGTGAGGTGCCAGTTCACTCTGTAGTTCATGTAGAACACAGCCGGGGAAATTGTCAGGTCCCATAGAGGCTGCATTCTTGGCCTTGGACAGTGCTGTTCTAACCTGTGCAGCAGTAATACTGGGTGCTTGGCAATCTACTGGTATTGCGATTGGTCCTTTGGGGGGGGGGTAAAGTTGGCACTCAATCTGTCGGCCAGTATATTGGCAATATCTGTTGGCTCAGTGTAGGAGGTACCATTGTACAGTAGCTCAGAGCAAATCTGGGTATTGCCATGGGGATTATTTACATAACTGTAGAAGGCCCTGTGGTTGTCTTTACTGTCTGCTGCAATTCTGTTTTCATAGCTAGATTTAGAGGATTTGATGAGGGATCTCAACTTTTTGTTGAGGCTGATGAAGGAGTTTTTCCAGTCTTGGGACTTCACCCTATTCCACATCAGTTTCCTCCTTCTGTTGTAGAGTTTGTTTAGGGCAGGGGCCTACCAGATTGGGTTCCTTTTTTGGAGGAGAGTGTCTTGGTTCTATTGGGTATGGCAAGATCCATGCATTTGTGTACGTGTTCATATAGTGCATTGGTGTATGATTTGTTGGTCATGCAACTATTCTCCATTTGCATGGGTGCAGTGAAGTTAGCCACCTCTGTTTTTAGAAGCCCAAAGTTAGCTTTGGAGACGTTTTTCATGGTGGTTACCTTTGCGGGTGGGGGTGGGGGGGGGTGAGAGGGTTGTGGATTTCCAAGGTGATTAGTTTGTGGTCAGATCTAACCAGGGAGGAGTTGACTATTGGTGTAGAGCAAGGGTCGCCCATGTTAGTAATGACCAGGTCAAGGATGTTGCTTCCTCTAGGGGTTACGAACGAGCTGGTCCAGGGCATTGGAATTAATTAATTCCAGGAAACGTTGGGCAAGTGTATTGGTACAAGTAGTTTTCCTAGCTAATGGAGGGGTAGTTCAAGTCACCCAGTCTAAGAGTGTTAGGTTGGACCATAATATTCTCCATATTTTTAGCCCTTTAAGTACAAATAACCTAGAGCTGAGCAGAACATTTACATGTTGCCCCTAAACATGAGGGACAAGGGTGAATTTGCAGTTACTCATCTATTCATGCAGATTACATTTGAATAGTATTAGAGAAGTACTTTACTTTATGTGGAGAGGAAGGCAATTCTGAACAAGTGTGTTCTCTTTGATACATATCTCTCCCTCCAACATGTTCTATTTATGCTGCAAAAGAGATTGAGATCACTTGAACTGATGCTTATACCACGACTGGGCTTGTGAATGTGCACTAGGTCTGACAGGATACGCTCCGTTGAGACTGTGCATGAGGCGTACATTGTCACTCGGATCCCCTTTTCTACTGCTTTCTCTGGGAGAGTACTGGGATGGGCAGACGCTTTTACTGTTCCAAAAGAGAAGTAAGCTAATTCTGTTCTGTTTTTCGACATGTGTAGTTGGAAATTGGGGGTTTGGTCTAACTAAGTCCCGTCGTATTTGAATGACGAGGTGGTATCTGTGTAATACATGTTTAAGTAACTAATGAGGATGCTATTAAGAGAGTGAGAGAAAGTTTTTGAGGAGTATCAAACAACATGGTTTTGGTTTTGGAGATGTTGACAGTAATAATTTTTGATTTATAAGTCGCAACCTGAAGAGAAAGATACCATAGTCAAAGTAGAAGAAGTACTATATAAAAACTAATAATGCTAGCAAGGGCATGTCCAAAAGTAAATCACATGAGCTGTTCTATAAGAATTTATTTTTACTTTGTTCAGAAGAAAGTGATTGTTGCTGTGTGATTTCTTTTAAATTGTATATAGGAAGAGGCCGTTGTTGTTATTGTGTAAGTTCTGTAAAGTTCAGTTGCATTTGGGAACAAAAGCAACTAATTTAAGTGAATAAATCTGAGTATTTTGATGTGCCTTTACCAGTGTTATTTGTATTCACAAGCCACAATCAGGGATGGATGAGAGGTGTGTAATGTCCCTATTTAACTGGCTTTCAGGAAACACCCTTAGGGTAAGATACAGAACTTAACTACTGAACCAGGCAAGTAATTTTCATAAATGCTACCAGAGGAATAAATCAAAACCCAGCTCACAGAAACATTCTATGACCTGACTACAAGCACGGCATCTCATTGGCCAGTATATGGTCTAGCAGTTGTGTAGGCCAGAATTACAACCTTAAGGAGAGCTCATCCAGACTTTCTTCAGTTAGTGCTGGTTTCCTAATTTATCCACAGGAAGAGGCACTGACTGCTCACTCTTCTGGGCCTTGGCTTTTTGAGTAATGCAGTTAATCTAACCTAGGATGACTAAAGTTAAAAGACATGAGCAAGACATCCAGTCAGGTCAAGAGTTGTTTTTGTCACACAAGGGTCATTCAGGTGGTCCCAAACCTGAGAAGAAAAAGGTCTTCCTCCAAATACCTGTCTCAACAGAATCAGCATAAAACACTACAGACCAAGAAAGATACCACTCCCTTCAACCAAAAAAATCCTGCCACTTTTCACATGATAGCATATTTTGAGATTCTTGTTAGTAGGAGGCCATTTTTATTCCTGCATTCCAGAAAGGACAAGTGTAAATTAAAATGTATGAATTTTGCAGCTGCAGAGACATAGAGCAACAGATACAGTAAACATGGGGTACAGACTTTGCTACAAAAATGAACCATAGAATAGGCTTCTAAGTCTCAAAGAACATAATGAAATCTCAGCAAATGGATTTTTGCTTCAGTTTTTCCCTGGGTATCAGATAGAGGAAGGATGTCAAGCCAGTTATGGAAATGAAGGCCTTAGAAATGTTTAGGTTTCCAAATGTTGTTGATGTGCACAGTGAGTCACTGCTTTCTCTGGTATGCAAGAGTAATTGTTTCTGAAGGCTATGCTTTCAAGAAGCTATGAGTGTCCATCCAGAGCTACCCTGCATGCATATGTTTCCTTAGAAATGAGTTGTATTCAGAAAGATTTCTGTTTTGGTTACTGTCCTTTAGGTTACACTTAATGTAATGTATATTTACCAAGTGATTCAGTCCCATCGCAGACTCCAATCTGGTACAAGTGTAAGTGCTTCAGCTTCACAGTTGTACAGTATGATGCTTGATTCTGACTTCCTATTACCAAGTGTGTGAATTCTACATGCTTCATTAGTGTATCTTTGACTTTCTCCAGGGACTACTAGCATCTATGTATATTAAAAAGACATGCTGATGGCTGGCTACTGTAAATTTGTTAATGTATATTGCATTTGCTCCACATTTATATTTTTAGTTTTGTGTGAAAAAGGTCTACAAAGAACATTTCAGTTACCTTTAAATGGAACACTGTCTCTTTTCAGCACAATCCAGGGTCACATTTAGAGCAGGAGCAGTCAGTGTTCCTGTTTTGGTGAATGGGAAGTAATATACACCTTATTACCATTCCAGTATATAACTTTCCTGTCTTTGATGAAAGATTACATTTCAGCAGAGTTTCTTCCTGTGTTCAGAAAACATGCTGCAAAATGCATCATGGCTAACATTTCCCTGAGGTTACAACCCTTTCAAGCCAGAAGATTTTTGAAAATTCAAGGACAACTGTGGCAATCATGTTATCCCATTTAACCATCGGAATATATTAGTTACCAGTTTTTCAGGGTTTGGCCATGTTCATAATATTTTTTTAGAAAGCTGCGGTAACGTTGTCACCTCACAGCAAAATGTTGTGCCATTCGATTCTCAGCTAGAGCGTCTTCTGTGTGGAGACATGCGTGAATGGGCTTACCTTCGCTGATGGTTGTGCGTCAGGGCTGGCAAACTCGGCACGTAAAAAATCTACTGCCAATCATTAGTGGACCGGAGTTCCGCTGTGGCGACCCCTAACTGAGAAAAGCCGAAAGACACAAACAAACATTGTATTTATGACATCATAAAATAGTGAACACTTCCTGCAAGTTGTCATGGAACCCACAAATAAATTAATTTGCTAAAAGTTACTGTTGCAATCAAAGCAAAAAATACACTTGCTTGAGTTTATTATCTGATACTTTACTTACAGAGATGTCAAGCTTATTATATATTCAGTGCTATCTATGCATGATAGTGTGTTGGTATGTCTTCGATTCTGCCATGAGCTAGACAGTAGGACACATCTATTTATTTGCATTTGATAACTGGGAAAGTCTGACTGGGCAAAGCCCACTTCCTGCAGAAAAACAGGGAGAAAAGCTTCACATTATATGTGTTTGCATGAGCTAACAGTAAAACTATACTTGTATAAAACTCAGGACTATATAACTTAGCAGGTGATTATCACATTACATACAGTATATAGTATTTGCTGAAAGTTAAGCTCAGACACATCATTACAGCATAGTATATGCAGCACATAAAACTCACACATCAGTGTAACATTCAGCATTGCTTTACAGTACATCTACAGACTCCCAACTGTAATTTTACTACATGGACTGCAGATAAAGCATATGTATATTTTATGCAAAGAGTTAAATTCACTTGGGCCCTGCTAATCAGGCGAGTAGTGTAGTAAAGTGTAAGGGTTGCATGATATTTGTTTAATTTGACTGTATGAGGGAGGGACCTTAGTAACGGAGTTGGTACAGTTTATTGATAGGTGTGATTTCATTTGGATTGTAAATTACAATTAGGGTAAGGTTTAGAATAAGAATGGAGTCTTAAGACAGTTACAAATACAAGAACATTTTTTGAGAAGTGCCTCTTCAAGGATATTTTAAATTGTAGATAAGATATTTAATGCGACCAAACTCCATGTTCCACAGTTTAACAACATACACAGAGTGTAGACAGTCACCATTATGATGTTTAGATTTTTGAATGAGTACCAGGTGTTGGTTTATTGAGCATAGTTTGGTGGTGCTGTACCAGTTTAATAACAAACTGGTGGAAGGGCATCTGTATGGGATGTGGTGGACAGCCTTAGTATTAGTCTAGGCTAGTAGATTAGATAACTCTGACCAGTGATATGTTTGGTCAGTGTGGCTACTTGCAAACATTGCAATTTTATTGTAAGACTGCTCCAGTTTTCTAGCCAAAAGGAATGTAGATTAATGAAAACTGATGAGGCATACAGGAGACTAGGGAATAGATAAGTTTGAGCAATTAACTTACATACATATTCTGCTAGAAAAGGCTCTGCTTTATCATGAATTCCTAATTTATGGCAAGTTACTTGAGTTGCCTGCTGGCTGTGCTGATTGAATCTTAATCTATTATCTGTTATTCCGAGTAATTTAATATTTTGTAGTATTGTTAACCAATGCTATTTCAAGTCACAACAGTTTAATTAATTGGGTTAGAGGTGAAAATACTATTAGTTTAGTTTTATTTGGATTTAGTAGAAGTTTTGATTGTTGTATCCAGTTTACAGTTTTTGTAAAAGAAGTATATAGGTTGCCTTGGAGTTGTTTGAAGAGGCAGCAGATATTAGTGTTGAGTTATCGTCATAATGAGTAAGATTTGCTAGATGAGAAACTGCACACAATTCAAACAGACTTGTGTATAATTCATTTTTGTCTGGTTTGTTCTGGAATGTTTAAAAGATAAACCTTATATTAGTTGTGCATGTGAATACACAATGTAACTACACTGTCCAAACAGAAATGGGAAGTTTTAAAATTATATACATCTGCCAGATTATATGCTAAGAAACAATACATTGTACAAATCCCAGAGTGGAACAGAAAAGTATAATACAGAAAATATTGCAACATTATGTAAGTAACTATAAAGTATGTGCAGGAGGGTAGTAGATGTCACTGAAACACAATGGTACTACAGCAGACTGACCAGATGACAGACTAAAATTGAACAAAACTGGGTGCAGACAACTCCACTGGGGGGAAAAACAAAGCTGAAATATTTTATACCACAGACGGAGTTGTGTAATAATAAGCAAGTAGTAGCACAAAAGCAAGAGTTGTTGTTGTCTTTTGGCTTTTCCTGGTTAGGGGTCACCACAGCGGAACTCTGGTCCGCTAATGATTGGCAGCAGATTTTCGCGAATGCTGAGGTGCCAGCTCAACGTTCAACCTTCAACAAAGGCACGCCCATTTACGCATGTCTTTCAAATGCCCACCCAACCACGGGGAGGCCATGCAGACTCCACACAGAAGGCACTCCCTGCACTCCAGCCGAGAATCGAATGGGAGAACCTCTTGCTGTGAGGCAACAACACTACCGCTGCACCACCGCGAGTATACATTACAAACGGATAGCTGAATCATGTAAAGTGGAAGAGACACGGTTTAAAGCAGAAACATGCTGGATGGAATCAGACTGGGTCTTAGAATACTGCCGGAGGAAGTGTGTCACTGGGCAATATGTGCTTATGATAATGATAAGGTATGCATACTAGTTAGTACATAGTGCAGTTACAGCTGAAAGTATCTGTATAGTAAATGACAGGTAGCAGAGTGACATGTGACTTAAAGATGCATTGTTAGGTCTCACAGTAGAACTTAACCTGTCATACAGAAAGGATGATGAAATACAACTAGCACAGGATAGCACACATTTTCATGTGTAACACGTCAAGGTTGTATCACACAGACACACCCATAAACATAAATAAATGTTTATGTTTATACAGGGTGGGGGCAAACAAAATGCCTAATTAGGCAGAACAGCACTTGTGTAGCAGAAAATTGCAGTATGCATTATATGGGGTCACACATCATTCTAGAAGTGCTACTGGATAGCATTACAGTACTTTGTAATGATACCAAATTTGTTAGACTGTAGTCCATTAGCCAAAATAGCAGTCACTGAACATGTAAATGGTGGAAAATCACTTTTTGCCTGTTAGAAACATTAGGCCCAATACCATAATGCAGAGGGAAAAAGCCCCTGCACTCCTCTCTGACTATATTTTGAGGAAAGATTAATTCCCCAAATCAGCAAGTTTAATTTCAGGCAGCTAGGCAGGACCAATATGCCTCCAACTTACCAGGCTGACCATTCATAAGGATGCTTACTAGATGTGCAATGTGACAATGAAATGCAGTCCACTCAAAACAATATGCATACGTTTATGCAGCCCATATGAACTATATAGTGAATCCTATTTTACAACAGCCAGGTAACCGCAGAAAAAACCCTTTCTGGACTTTTTGATGTGTTATATTCTACACACAGAGTTCCCTAGAGTGTACTACTGCTGCTCAAAGTGTAGCAGAGACCTCACAATACAGCTCAACATAAGTGATGTAGTGCTGAGCGTGAGGTTTTCAAAGCCCTATAACAGCTTTTTATTCCATTATTTCCCACAATGATTTGTTTTTATAACTCATGTCTTTTGATTTATGAAGTGGATGGGCAAGCAGTAGCATGCAACATTCAGTTTCCCGGACCTGCTAGTAGTATCTAGAGTTTTAAAAACTGACTGTGTTTATTCCTTTAATGCTTTAATAACAATTAAGGTTAGTGGGATCTCTATTCTATTCCTGAACCTTGTTTCTGACCATGTTTGTTGTTAAAACACAGCCCCCATTAATTTGTGCTTCTTTTCATGGAGCCCCTGGTGTCTCTGATCGCTTCTTCTAACTCTTTAGATGGTTTCATCTTTCAGTTTCACTGACACTGTGCTAAGTTTAATGGTTTAACACATTAAGCTTCCATTTGATTCATGCCTTCTGTACAATGTGGCTGTGCATAGTTGTGCTCATCTGGGACTTAAATGTTTTTATTTTGATTGGTAGAAAAATGCAGGTCACCTACAAGTGTCAGCTAATACTTACAAACATTAATGTGTGAATGGAATGAATACTGAGTCATTCATTTCACAGTGTGCCACACTATTTGTTCACTGACAGATGCTTGGTCCTACTTGTGAGCTACATGTCTGATGGTACTCCACATGATGTCCTCTGCAGAGGATCTCTAAAAACTGGGCTTCCACCCCTGCTTTAAAAAAATTGTACAGGAATTGGCTCAGCATGCAGTTAATGCCAGGGTTTGTTTGTACCAAATAAGGGACAGGGTCTTTTTCTGTGTTGCTATGAATAAAAGATATGAGTTGAGTAGCTTGGCCAGCTCTGGCCATTAGAATTTGCAGTTTTCTACCTTTTGTTTCTTTTTAAAACAAGCTACTTCCTTTTATCAGCCATTTCCCACATAAAGGTTCATCACAGAATATTAGTACCCCAAATTCACACTGGTAGCACTATTGGAATGTATACTAAAGGTGTGCTATATTAGTCATAACGAGTCAGGATGAAACATCAGCGACTAAGAAATAAGAAATGATTAGTCCTACTTATAGATGTTGGTAATATCCCTTCCAGAGTACTGTCTGCTGTTCTGTAGACCACATCTTTTTAATCACATAGATAGGCTGGAGCAATTCTGAGGCAGCAATAAACATCCTGATTAACTGACACCTGGAGCATGTAAAGAGAGACTAAAATGACTTAGTATTTGTAGTACTGAGGAAAAAAGAAAGAGAAGGCATGGAAAAACATTTCAGTACCTCAAAGGAATCCATAAAGTCCAAAACACTGCTATCTTATAAAAAAAGATATGAAAAAGAAGAGGCTACAGTTTGAGGGTACAAATTAAGCAGCTCATGGGATGCTTGAAGTAGCACTAATCCCATTATATATTGTCACTGTTTCTATTCCAGTGTTACTTTATCAGTCAGTAAAGGTCAGTCTAACTCCAAATAACATGAAAAAATATAAAACCTTTTCCTTCTAGCTAAATGCATACATATCTTATTACTTTATGTTTCTAGTATGTCTGAGCTGGATTATATGCATCCTTCCTTTCTCTGAAACTTGTTATATCCAATCTAGGGCCATGTCTTTGAACCTGACCCAGCACTCATTGGCCCACAAGTATTCTGTATAGCATGTCAGTCCATCACAGGCTGGACATACAGACACACACACAGACAGACATACAAACACGTACATGCACAACATGCACAGTTACTTGCATCTCCAGTTCACCTTCACCATCTTTTTTTTCCTGTGTGGGAGGCAAACCTGGCAAAAAACAATGTGAGTATGAGGAGGAGATCCATACTTCACCTACTAGGTACCACAGCAAAAATATGAACAGGAGAATCAAGCAGTGAAAGGCAGAAATTGTATCTGCTGCACTGCTGTTATTTCTTTCCTCGGGTTATAGTATACCTGCCTTGCCTTGCAAGTCATCCTTGATAAATTACAACTCAGTTTGTGTGACCTGCCTTTTTGCCAATGTTGTGGCAAAGAAAGGTCTCTGGATGAGCCCATCTACCTAGTTAATAAATACATTAATAAAACAAATAAATAACCAATACTTATCGGTCAGCATCTATATTTCTATGTACAAAAGCTGAAGTCCATGTTGCTTAAAGTAGTGCAGTAGCTGCTCTGCTTACTTTCACTGTTCTTTATCCATCAAATTGCAATTTTCTTTATCAAAACTTTCAATACTTTTCATCAGGAAAAGTTAAACTTTTGGTCTACTGTCATTCAAGGAGCTAAAAGATAAGTAGCATTGTTCTTTAATAAAACTCTCTTCCATCTGCATGTAATAGTATAGTTCTAATTTCATTTATGACACCTACTTTGTAAAGAAGTGCTTATGGAAAAAAATGAATGCTGGAAATGTAAGCGTCACATCAGAATGAATAATAAGTTATATAAAAATGAATTTTTACAGTGTTTATTTTTGTGGAATCTTGGCATTAATTTTACTTCACACAAAGTGAACACTAACAGCGGCAATATCAGCTGTCTCATCTTAAATGAACTGTCTTCTTAGTTTTATTTGGTTACAAAAACAGAAATAATTCAGTTTTACTTTAGGCACAGTACTTTTTCTGGCCAAGGGAAGCAGTACATGCCAGCTTATTATCAGATCTGTGTTGTGCGAGGTTTTTTATAAGTACATATTGAACTGCAGGGTGAATTATTCCTAAGATGTAGTGAAGTTGACAGGATTTATTTGCAGAGCATCTGAACAGAAAGGGTGAGTACAGCAAGGACAGGAAATGAACTGGAAGTAAAGAGAGTGCCTCCAACGTTGGCTTGTTGCAACAAATATGTGCATTATTTCTGTTCTGAAACCATACATAACAACTAAAAACGATAGTTTTGGACTGCTTGCTGTTGTAGCTCTTCAGATCATTTGATGGCTAGTGAGACGCAGTTCAGTAAGTGTTTAAGAATGTATTCCCTATGCTTATATTAACCTAATATTTATGTGCATTTACATAGGTCACATGTACATTGCATTTCAAAACTCTGTATTATCATTTCAAAATGTCTAAAGAGTGAAAGACAGAAATAGTTATGTAAGGATAGGTGGTGTACTTACTATCATTTGAAAATACGTTTGTGTCTGTCAGCTTTTTTGGGTATCTGTTTTAAAATAACTTGTATGGGTAAAATGATATTAGAGTCAGTGTATTGAAAGTATGATGTGAAAGCATGTAATTAAAACAATCCCACATGTGGGAAACCCATAGTTTATTTATGTCCACTTGAACAATGCTTAGAATATCGTCAGTGAAAGGTCACTGGCGTTTTGTAATTGCTGTCAGCCTTGGAGGAGAGTGAGGATGTGGCAGTTCTATCACTTTCTCTGTGTTCCTCAAGTTTGTCAGGTCTCCAAGATAATATTTATATACAGACGGTGGGTATCAGAGGAGTGCCTCAGCTTTTGAGACTACAGGGGGGCTTGCCCTTGAATGAAAAAATATTTTTTTTTTTATTTTGTGAACTTGGGAGTGTTACTGCTTTGAGTCATGACCTTGCAAAGTTTTAGATATGTTGGGGTCAAATAATCATGTGGCATTAAAGCAAGACATGATTGTTCATAGTAGACTCAAATGTGGGAACATAGTGAACCAACTAGAACAAAAGAAGAACCATCTTTGCAATTCACTATTAATACCATTATATTTGAGAAACAGTGTGTAGTAAGTTGAGTTTTATGTATGGGGTTGGCCAAACCAGCTAGATAGTGCACTGAAAATTGTATTTAACACTGTTATTAACTTTCATTTTCCTCAAATGGAAGAAATACTTGTAACATGACCATGACCAAGTAAAAGTAAAAACCTATACACTATTCCAATGCTTAAAAGTCAAAACCACAAACATTTCACGAATTGGTTTATATCAACAGAAAACACAAGAAAAAATCCATTAAAGTGACTAATAACTAAAAGCAATATTGCATACTTGTAATATGTAGAGATGGAGACTGGATATCATACTTGTAATATGTACGGAAAGAGACTAGATAATGTAATATGTAGAGGTGGAGATTGGATATCATACAATATGTAGGGACAGAGATTGGATATTGTACTTATATGTGGAGATGGAGACTGGATACCATGCTTATAATCTGTAGGGATGGAGACTGGATATCAAAATTACAATATATAGGGATTGAGAGTGGATATCATAATATGTAGGGATGAAATGTAAATGCCATACTTATAATATGAAAGGATAGAGATTGGATAGCATAGTTATAATATGCAGAGATGGGAGTGGATAACATACTTGTAACATTTAGGGATGGAGAGTGGATATCATACTTATAATATGAAGGGATAGAGATCGAATATCATACCTATAATACAGTAAAGCAAGCACACCTAGCAGCACCTAAAAGCCAAAACTGGAACATAGAATGTATAAAGCAAAAATAAGCCGTATGACAGCCATGACTTGAAGAACACTTTAATAAAAATAAAAATAAAAATACAATGGATAAGCACTTTCACATGACACATGCTTCTTCAGATCCTAAGACAATATTGAAACACAACAGTTTTTAAGTAAAAAAACATCCAATCACAAAATAACTCATTAAATATTACCTCTTGTTAGTTATTACATTTACGCCCACTAAGGACAGGTTTTATACTAACATTTGCATTAATGCCTGGATATTGATCAGCTTGTAATCTTACAATCCAGCGTAATTCCGCTTGTACTAAATAATTGTTGACATCTCCACCTCTAATAGTACCAATAATACACTGTAATACCATAACACTAAATCTGTGATCAGGTTTTTCAAGAATACATTTGGCTAATGCATTCTTGACATTTTTGGTCCTAATATCATATAGATGCCTAGTTACCCTATCTCTCAATCTCTTGACAGTTTTCTCTACATAGCCACAGGGACAAAGATCACATGTATCTAAGTAAACCACTAGTGTAGAAGTGCAATCTGCATGATGCCTAGGTTCAAAGACAAACCTCATGCCAGGATGATGAAATACTTGTTGTTTGGATATGACTAAACAGTCCTTACAGCTTCTACAGGGAAATGTACCTAATCTGTTCCCCTTAGGTGACACATGATGTCTTTGATTGCAAAGTAACTCCTTCAAATGTTTACTGTCTCTAAAAATAAATCTAGGTGCATTACCAACTATTTCTGCTGTCTGCTGGTATGTCAAAAAATGCCAATTATTTTCTGTACTGTCTCGTATCACATTTATATCATTTATATATTTGATAATGAAGTTCACCCTATCATGAGCTGGTACCCCTGATGGTGCAGCTTTTGCTCTAACTTTATTATTCTTAACTCTGGGTGGCATGTTCCTTTTTGCTACCACTTCTCCTTTGTTCTTTTTTATGAGTTCACTATGTCCCCTGTCCAAAAATAACCCTGAGACAATATGCAATTCTCTCTCCAGGTCCTCCTCCTTGTTACATAGTTTGGATAGCTTAGTAAACTGGGTCTTCACAATATTGTTAAAGGCATGCCTCAGATGCATACTGTCCTTAAATAACAGCTCATTCCTCCAACATTCCTTATGATGTAAAGTAGTAAAGATGTCACCATTCAGTTCCCTCTTGAGTAAAACATCCAAAAATCAATCTCAGAATGGGAGAACTTCAACATAAATCTAAGAAAGTCAGTTGTAGATTCAAGATAGAGGACAAACCTCTGTAATAAATCCTCCCCCCTGACCATAATAAAAAAGACATCATCCACAATTCGTCAATAGAATTTGATATGTCCTGAAAATTCATTATGGAAAAGGTGCATGTCCTGCCAAAAATACATAATAAGGTTGGCATATGAGTTTGCACATGGGGTGCCCATAGCGACACCCCACTTCTGTAGGTATAACTGTTTACCGAATATGAAAACATTATTTTCTAAAATCAAGTCCAAGAGTATACAAACAAGATTAATTATGTCAGTGTTAAAATCACGTCTAACAGACAGAACTCCCCCAATAGCTTCAATGCCAAAAGTGTTAGGAATAGATGTGAACATATTCTTAACATCTAAAGTAACCAACAATCATTGTACAGTGTTGTCATAATTCTGCATAAAATCAGCCAAATCCATTAAAAATTATTAGAGTCTTTTAACACTGTAGGCAACTGAGCCACAACTTGCCTCAACTTCCACTCTACATACATACATAGATAGGGGTTCAGTAGCCCAGCCACCACCCGCAACGATTGGTCTCATAGGAGGATTAAAAGAATCCTTGTGGATTTTCGGTAAACCTTTCATAATAGGTATAATCGGGTGTGTCACACTCAAAAAATGGTAGAAGGATTCATCTGTCAATCTACACATAAGTAAATCATGTAAAGTATCAGTTATATGTCTTAATAGCCCCTGTACAAAAAGATAACCCACCTTTAAATACGTCTCCTCATCACTGAAAAATAATAACATAGCTGTGGAGTAATCTGTTGTATTCATAACAATGACAGCACCTCCCTTGTCTGCTGGTCTTGCACAAATCTCCAGATTACACATCAGACGATTCAACGCCTGTCTTTCAGAGGTCTTTAAATTGTAAAAACTCTTTTTATGAGGGAGGTTTATAGCATGGCATAAATCTTTTCTCAAGTACGTAAAAATAATTCAAAATGTGGAGGTAATTGGAGATTGAAAACACTCAGTTTCCTAAAAGTCTGAGTGGTAGTGGTGGATTGATTATCAAACAGTAATGTCAGTACAACCCTGCGTACGAACATACGTAAATCTGAGAAAACATCATTTACATTCATGGGTGCTGTTGGAATATAGGATAATCCTTTGTTAAGTACTATTTAGTTCCACAGGACCTAGCTCCCAGGTGGCTAGATTAACAACTAATCCATTCACTATTGAGTTCTTCTGTTGTCCGGAAGTCTCTCCAGTAAGTGTCCTCTTCTGCCACCCTCTGCTGGTAGATTGTGCATTCCTGTATGTTCTCTGCTTGATGGGAAAAGGTAAAAAAAATCCATGTTAGAAGAAGTGAAAGTCTTGGGTCTCGCTCCAGTTTTCTCAAAGTTTAAGGCTTCTTGGTTCGATGGTGGAGTGGAAATATTTATTGAAGTAGTTTTTGCAGCTCTTATATTGTCCTGAAGTGACTTTTCAGTCAAGTCATCAGCTCGAACGGAGTCCATTCTTATGGCAGTCATCATAGTGGGGGGGGGGGGGGGGCGTGTCAGATGAATCAGACACAGTAACTATATGTTTAGGCCACACAAAGACATTTCCCAAATGAAAATCATTAAAATCCCTTTCTAATTTCTTCTGTTTAGTCTGTTGTAGTTTTACTTCATACATGGTTACCTTAAACAAAACAGACTCCATTATGCTGACATAAATATCACCCTTGAAATGATGTGCAATGTCTTTGGGTAGCTGCTCTGACTTCAAAGTCAACTCTTCCTAAATAGATTTAAAGTAATCCAGCATCAGTTTCACATAACTGAAACCTAAATCTATATTTAACTGTTGCCATTTTTTAGTAAGGCTGGATGAACATCTCCACATGCAGGCATACATAGTAGTTGCATAGCCCTTGGAATGATGCTAAAATGTAGGCACGCCTCTAAATGGAGGTGTTGCCATTGTAGTCTCTTAAGTTTGTATAAGTTCTGTTCCAGTTCCTTTATAACAATTAAAAAATCATTATAATCAACAGGAGTCTGTTGTTTTAACTTAGGGACCGTACCTTCAAATGCCACCTGAAGTAAGGGATTATCCTGTATGCAAGTCATTCTGTTCATACCTATAATATGTAGGGATGGAGGTGGATATGTTTGATCAGTCTGACAATTTGTAACACCTTTTTCTTGTCCCTGGAAGTTAAAGTTCTCCATCATTATTATGCACAGCATTAGTCCCGATCCACCATTATATCAGAAAAGACTGGAACCACTGTCTCTTTATTTGGTATCTTATAGACTGTTGGGGCTGTATACCTAGAGACAGCTTTATTACACAGCACCTTCCTTACCTCTGCAGCAGACTCCCTTGCAAATTAAGCAGTGTAATACTTTATCTTCTTTCAAATGGGAAGTAAACAATTCACCCTGGACTTGACTGGCCTAACCCTTCTCGAAACAGGAGCTACTGTCTAGGGGGGTGTATGGGTACATGGGCAATGAGTAAATGCTCTTAGGACAGATGCTTGTATTTCCTATGATCCTATATGTTGCTTAATTAAGTCAGAGGCAAATGACTAGAGCAAGTGTTATTGACTGAAACTACTTTCCATTCCTGACTGTATTTTAAAACCATTGTTAGGAAGAAGACTAGCAACTTATTAGCAAAATCAAAGCCAAAAGGTAACATACCAAAACAATTTCATTTCTCTAACATGTTCTATCCTCTGTTGCCCCACCTGTCAGCCCTGCTGTGATGAAACCTAATACTACCATGGGGTGAAAGATGGACATGGGAGGTCATTGTATGGGCAGCCATCAGTCTTTTCCTTGTTTTATTCCTTCATCCTTCCCCAACAGCTGATATGCACACTCACAGAGGTTGAGTGCCAACAGTGTCTCCCTCTGCTGGCATGCAGTTTCCTTTACCCCCATGAAGGCTGCCATACAACGTGGATTGGCAGCGTCAAGCACACATCCAATATTTATATGCTGGGTACCAGATACCTCTGTTTCTAGGAAATGCTAGCAGTGCAGCAGAATAGACCACCTTGCACTCCAAAGGATGGTTGAGCAGGGGTCAGACACTTACTCTCACCCTCTCTGCCTGACTGTCCCAGTACCTGCGCTACAAACCAAACTCACATCATTGACGTTTTAGACAGGACAGCATCCCTGCAGTGCCACATCAGCAGCTGCATCTCTTGCAGATTATTAAGAGACAGCACACTTCAGTGTCCCTTCATAAAAGATGAATATAGGCACAAAGATCTAAAAGTTGAATAACCGACTACAACATTTCAAAGTAAGCAATGGAATATGACATCACAAGCAAAATGTTTCACGATGTATGATTATACGACTGCATTAGTTAATGTGCTTTAATAGTAAATCCACCTGAAAGTAGAAACAAGTCCAAATGAGAGGTATCCCACATCCATTACATCTGCTTAATGGCAAGAAGAAGCAATAATCATGTCTAGTATAATTTGTAAATGTAAATTTCATCACAACCAAATGCTCACTGTCCCTCTCTTCATATTTCCCATCTTTCTCATGCCCTCTTGGATGTCATCACCTATTCCAACAATCTGTTTCAATGGTCCATGTTCCTCTCCCTCACCATGAATAAATAATGTTGTAATTCCACAGAGTATACATGTCATTCTTTCTTTCTTTTTCTGCTTAATCCCTTCATATCACCCTGATGATACCCTTTTCTTCCCTCTGTTCTTTCATTCTTCTTCATCGTAATCCCTTCATGTCATCCTGGTATGCTTTTGTGCACCAGTGTTACACACCCCTGTCACTTGTGGTCCATAGCAGTAACAGTTGTAGGTTTTCTAGTCTGTACTTCATACACATCTCCTTAACCCCCCCCCCCCCCCACACACACACACAGACTTCTGTTGGCTTTCCTCTGGATTTCATCCAACAGCCTGATGCCCTTCTCCTTGTATTACCTGGGAACACCAGTAAGGCTACCAGATGTGTAGACAGAGACCACCCCTCCTCCCTTTTGGATTCCTTCCTTCTGAAGATATACCATAACGTCATGTTGTTGTTGCCCCTGTATTTTAACTTTGTACCTCCTGATGATCCCGTCTGCAGTGTTGAACTGATGAAGATTCCAATCACTTCCTTACTCTGTTGCTGTCCATTCCATGACCCCATTTAATGTTTCACATTAGGGTTTTTGTACCTCAGTACAGTATGGATACCCCACTGAAAGGCTGTGGTCAAAAACTGACGGTAAACCTGCCTCATTGACAGAGTTAGGGATCTGTCAACAGTAGCATGTAACTAGGACTAACACAAAACTAATGCAGTAGTCAGATACTTAAAGAAGATATTGTGAGTAGAGACACTTGCTTTACACAGTACAGATGGGTAATTAATATACTGTAACAGTAGATGTTCAAATAGATCATTATTGCAGTTCTTACATATGGGACCTATTCTGCCAAGGACACTGCATGCTCAGCCAGACTAGAAAGCTTCAGGCACCTTCTTCACTTCCTTGCACACTGTAGACTATCCCTTAACTTGAGCAGACATACTACTGTAAGACCAGTGTACGAGTGTGCCATAAGTCACAACTTTCTTGCTCCTAGAATGGGAAGCTGAAGCCTACTGCTCTGAGTTAAGTCTTGTCTAAGAGAAAAAAGGAGAAGGATACCCCTGTCCGGCCGGGGAAGGGATTATTCACAGGTAAGTGGGGAGGGTATCAGGACTGCAGCCATGATCTAGCTGAAAATCTGCTGTAGTGGTAAGTTAATTACTCATCTGCCCCATGTTCAGTATGAGATTTTCACCAAAGCTCAAGAAGAAAGGGTGGATGGAGAAGGTCCACAGTGCAGAATTCCCTGAAAAAGCTCTAGCAAAGCTTGTTGTGACTCTAGAACCAACATCTAGCTTGGATTGTTTGGCAGAAGTGACAACAGAGTACCCTGTAGCTGCTTCTAAACCAGAGATACGCTCCACTCCATTCCAGAAAACTTCAAGTGTGGAAACTGCTATAATAGAATGACATTTGACCTTCCCAGGAGGAGTTTTACCCCATTAGA
>NC_056728.1:1786017179-1786049679 GCF_019279795.1 Protopterus annectens | reverse complement strand
GTAATGCCTGGGACAAACCTACGATCCCCCATCCACTTATCGAGATTCTTCTTGAAGAGATTCAGTGAGGTGCTCTGCCTCACATGAACTGGAATTCTATTCCAGAGCGAAGGGAGCCTCTGGGTTATGAACCTGTCCCTCCAGCAAGTTCTATTTATTTCTGTGCTGAGGTTCAAGTCCCTCGAGCGTGTGGCTCTAAAGGATTTAGATTTACTGAGGTGGAGCATGTCCATTAATTCTGGATTTGACATAGCTTTGTATGTCAGGCATAGATCGCCTCGAAGTAGGCGGTATGCAACTGAGTAGAGCTGGAGTTTTTAACCAAGCAGCATATGGCATCTGTTTGAGACCCTTGATCCTCTTGGTGAGATACTTTTGGGGTCTTTCTAATTGCTGCAGGTGTCGGGTAAGGTACATCCCAAAGGGGCAGTGTATTCTATGATGGGCCTGATGAGGGATGAATAAAGGGCACGATTACCTCTCTTGATCTAGATGTGAAACCCTTCGTGATGAGGTGGGCTATGTAGAAGGTCTTTCTAACCACTTTGGCAATGTGGTTATCAAAGGAGAGATTGCTATCAACTTGGGTCCCCAGGTCCCTAATAACTTTCTCTGTACTTAATGGGTTTCTGCCTATGTGGTAATTTGTGGGCACATTGTTTTTGCCAAAGGGTATGACTATACATTTTTGTCATTTAGCTTTAAACCATGGCACTGGCACCAGTTATCTGTCTCTGTGAGACCTTTTGAAGGATGTTTGTGTCAGCTGGAGAGTTGATTATGGTGCCCAGTTTGCAGTCATCTGCGAACTTGGTGAGCCATAGTCCTCCCACGTTTGCCTGTACCTCGGAAAAGTATATACCGAACAAGAGTGGTCCCAGGACAGAACCCTGTGGGATGCCACTTGTGACCGGTTTAGAGTCTGACATGGCTCCAGCAACTCTCACTCTGTGGGTTCTGTCTTTGAGCCAGTTTGCACCCATCTTGTGACATAGGGGTTTATATTTAAGCTGGATAGCTTATCTATGATGCCCGAGTGGGGTATTGTGTCAAATGCCTTTGCAAGGTCCAGATAGGCTGTGTGGACTACCTTCCCTTCATCTATGGCTTTGGTGACTGTTTCAAAGAAGTCAACCAGGTTCAAAAGTTAGGATCTGCCCTTGACAAAGCCGAACTGGGTAGGATCTAGTGTCTGTAGGTCCCCAATGTCTTTGTTTATGAGCTCCATGATGATCCTCTCCATAGCCTTGCAGACTAAGCTAGTCAGGCTTATGGGGCGATAGTTTCCAGGGTCCATAGAGGCTCCACCTTTGTGGAGTGGGACCACTGTTGCTGTATGCCATTCTGTGGGCACATATCCTGTAGTGAGGCTGAGATTGTATAGCTGTTTTATTTGAGGGATTAGTTCCTCTTGTAGTTCATGTAGGATGCAACCTGGGACGCCATCTGGTCCCATGGAAGCAGTGTTTTTTGCTTTGGAGAGGGCAGCCTTCACCTGAGCATCTGAGATGTTTGGGAGGCAGCCCTCTGCTGGGATAGATACTTGCTCTTTTGGGGGGGGGGTGGAGAAGTTTGCACTGAACCTGTCTGCCAGGATATTGGCGATGTCTGTGGGTTCAGTGTATTTTTTGTCGTTTAGAATCAACTCAGAACAAGTCTGGGAGTTGCATCCTGGGTTTCTAACATAACTGAAAAAAGCCTTATGATTGTCTTTGGTGTCCTGTGCAATTTTTCTCTTGAAGCTGGCCTTGGAGGATTTTATGAGGGATTGTAATTTTTTGCTAGTACTGATCAGAGATACCTTCCCTATTAGGGATTTTGCTCTATCATGTAGTAGCTTCCTCCTTCTGTTGTACAGTTTATTTATGGCAGGGGTCCACCAGACTGGATGCCTGCCTTTGGATGATTGGGTCTTGGTTTTGTTTGGGATAGCATGATCCATGCATTCCTGGAGATGTCCGTAGAATGCATTTATATAGGATTCTGCAGTTTGGGCTGTAGTTTCCACTGGCCCTGGGGCCTTGAAGGATTCCACTTCAGTTTTGAGAAGTGAGAAGTTCGCTTTTGAGAAGTTTTTCACTGTGGTTTTCTGGGCTGGGGTGGGGTCGGGATGTGGACATCCAGTGAAATTAATTTATGGTCTGAGCTTACCAATGAGGGATATACTTCTGGTGTGGAGCATAGAGTCCCCATGTTGGTAATGATCAGGTCTAGTATGTTGTCCCCTCTTGTGGGAGTGGTGACTAGTTGTTCCATAGCATTTGAGTTTATAATTTCCAGGAATCTTTGGGCTAAGGTGCTGGGGCTTGAGTAGTGCTCCCAGTCAATGTTTGGGTAGTTGAAGTCACCCAATATAATGGTGTTCGGAGAGATCTTCATGTTCTCCAATGTTTTCAGGAAGGCCGAATGGAATTCCTGACTTTGAGAGGGTGGTCTGTAGGATGCTATAAACTGAAAAGCAGTCTTGCCCACTGTTAGTTGCACATGGATGGTCTCCGATACGTGCAATGCCACTAACCTGGAGGTGTGGATATCCTTGATAAATATGGAAACTCCCCCTCCTTTTGTGGTTCGGTCCGGGTTTTGGGGCCAAAAAGCATGATACGAGGTATAGCCTGGTAGTGCTGGGGTGCTCTCTGGAGCCTTGAACCAGGTTTCTGTCACTGCACAGATATCGATGTTCTCCATACTGAGGAGAGCTTTGAGTGCGTGCATCTTGAGGTTAAGACTTCTGGCATTTAGCAGCATTACCCTTAGTTTCTTGTTCCTTGTGCTGTCTATGGGGGTGGGTTTGACTTTTGAGCCTTGCCTAAAAAAGGCACTATGGGGGTGGCAAGAGCCTTTGCCAATATCTGAAAGCCCAGTGGTGACAGGTGCAAGCCATCCCTAGTGAAGCAACATGACTTGTCGAGCATGTCATCCCAGGCTGACAGACACTGGATCTCCTTTGAATGACACCAAAATTTTAGCCAATTGTTAAAATCAATCATTTTGTCTTTGTACTGTGGCATCATTCTAGGTGAAGGTAAGATGCTGCTCAAGGTCAGGGTCATACCAGCCTGGGCTACATGATCAGAGAGCTCCTCTATGTCTCTTTTCATGTAGTCCAGGGAGGTACGTCTCAGGTCATTCACACCAGCATGTACAATGACTGAGTCATATTTGTATTTGCTTTGGAGTGACCTGAGCCCTTATTAGGGCCGTTTTGCTCTTATTAGGGCCTTTTTGTTATTATTAGGGCATTTTTGCTATATCAGTGGATGGGGCATTGTTTGCTCATGATAATACAGCCTCACTCTCACTGTTCACATTAGAGCTGTACTTACAGATGTTAAACTTATGATTTTTCTATGACCTTTCCATGGTATATTGAGTTATAGAATGATATTATTTAAAAAGAGAAAGGTCTTCTGTCTTCTGTATAACACCATTGTATAATTTGTATAATGTATACTCACTCCTTCATGGTTTCTATCTGCTTAAACTAATATGAATCAATGGAATGGCTTAAAATGTGCAGTGCATATACATGCCTATGAATGTAGTGATATATGCACACTATATCAATTGTGAACAGTTTCTGCCATTGTAATTATATAATTAGAAGAAGATACAGGATGATTCAAACATGAAGAATATGAGGACTTTAAAGAAAAATAAAACTTTTTTAATTATATAACTTTGCAGTTTTGATGGAGAACAACAACATTTAAAATCATTCATATTTATTTTGATGAGAAATGATGGTCATGAGTTTGAAACTTTGGGGAGCTACAATGATGCATATCTCATTGTGACTGCTGTTCACTGTAACATTTATTTATTTTTTGCTTTGTCATTTATTCTTATTCTTAATGTACATTTTGTAACATGTGGTAAAGTGTTATTTCAGTAATAGCCATGGTTTCTTTAATGGTCGCCTTGTTTACCACCAACTCAGGCAGATGCAACCTTAGTTTTGCTTCTCATGAAAAAGGAGACACCTTAGGTACTCTGTAACATGAATCCAAGGTCCTGGTGTGGATATCGAACTCATAGCTTCCTGACATGAGTCACCAATAACTAAGCAGCCACTTCAGCTGTCCCTCAGTTTATGTCACTTGGAATAGCCTCACTACTGCTATTTACTGCAGCTCATTCATATGTCCTGAAAGCATTTTTCCTGAGCAAGAACATGCATGTGGAAGTAGATCCAGCCTTCTGAATGTGAGAAAAATTGCAGCATCAATTCAAACTACATTTTTTTTGTCTTGACAGCCTATTAGTGATTTTTGTTTACTAAGTAACTAGCCTTGCCTGTTGTCCCAGATATGTTGGATACTGGTTTACTTGAAAGTGAAAGACATTTGCCATTTATCTGAAGTATCCTTTCATCCTTGCTGGAAGTGCTATGTCATTTAGACAGTACCAAGCCTTCTTGAGGTATTCCTCAGAAAGTACAGTTGTGTACACTTTCCATAAACATAGATGTTCAAGTGTATTCACTGTTGCAGTCTTCTATCATATGAAACTAGCAGTTAACGGCCCTCATGGCTAATGTAGCAGAACTGTAGACGTTTTTACCAAACAAAATGTAGACTTTTTTTTCCAAACCTGTCAAGGGCCTTTGAAGACCTGGCTGTTGCTGCCTTGGGACCTGGAGTGACAAACTCTGGGTCAGCAGAGGGTTTTTTGAAGAGGTATTTATGTGAGTCTAGCACCCTGTAAAACCTGTCTGATTTTCGAAGGGCTGGAGGCAGAGAATCTGGATTCAGGGAAGATTTGATAAAAACATCATCCTCTACCACCTCCAGTACAGGAGGGATAGCCAAAGGTTTGTATTCTAAGAGGTCAAGGAACTCCTTAACCCTCTTTTTAGATTGTGGGTATTCCTGTGCCCCCCACTGGAAATGTTCCCTAATGGCATGGAGTGTTTCCCCAAAAGTGATCTCTTCAGGAGGTGAAGCTGAAGGCAGATTCTCCTCAGAATCTGAATTTTCAAAAGGAGTAATGATGAGTTCCTTCTCAAAGGCAGACTTCTCCTGGTCAGAATCCTCATCTGGATCAGGAGGTTCAGAGAAAAACCTAAGGGGTAGGATCCCTCTTTCTTTTGCCTGATGAAGACTCCAAATGGGGTTGTCTAGCTCTGACTAAGGAGATAAGGTCCTTAGGTAACCTGACCAGGTCTTGCTGATAACCTAGTGCATAGGAGCTGGTAGGCCCAGGAAAAGGACCTGAGGTAGAACCCTTCTTAGAAGCAGCTTTGGCCTTGAGCTAGGTATGTCTGAAATCCTGATGCCAGTTTCTTTGTAAGGCAGAACTGATGCAGATTGACGCTTCAATGGAATATCACCAGAACAAGTTCGCTCATCGGAAACCAAGCATTGTTGAGTGACTCCAGATCCAACTGACCAGCCAAGGGCTTCCATAGCAGGAAATCCCACAAGTCAGGACAACAGCAACAGCAAAACACGAAGAACATCTGCTACTTTCTTAGTACTCCATCTGAATGTGAGTGGCTCCTTTGCCTGATTAGGTGACTATGTCACTATTTAAGGCATTGCTTCAATTAGAGTGGTATTCCAACTTTCATTGTACTTGTCAGCATTTGAGTTGCTGATATGAGAGTTGTAAGTCAAAAATGATCAAAGAGCATTACTTTCAGCAGCCCTTGTTGTTTCTCTTGTAGCTGTAAGTATAGCTTTTAGGTGCACTGATCTCATATGACTGATATATGCAACCTTGCTGATTAGCATTTGTTTATTTATTTGTTACTGGGATAACTGTAGTGGCCCTTCTTGCATCTTTTTCAGCTACAACCTGTGTCACAGGGGTAAAGGTAAAGGTAACATATCATAGGCAGTTTAGAATGGCCAATCAACCAGCATGTACACAGGTGGAAATGGGGGAGCCCAGAAAAAGCTTATGTACACATGAGAATTATATGGATATATCCACTTACTCAATGACTCGAGGTCAGTTTTAAACCCCAAACCCTGGAATTATCTGGAAAATATCTTACTACTCATCCAACATGCGATTTCCATATGGTTTCTTCTTTTCCATCCTCAAGTGTTGCGGTTCTTTACCTGTAGAAGATCCTTTACTTTCTATTAAAGTTTTTTTTTATTTTAAGTTTATTTCATTCCATGATCACATTTTATTTGTGATCTATCATATAAATCCTGCCGAAAATGGATAGCGTCTTTTCTTTGTATTACTGCCATTAACCTTGACAGTATTACTTATCAGTGAGTAACAAGATGGAGGGGAGAAATTATTTTCCTTCTTCTACCTCCTAGTTAAATTCCATGCTGTTCATCCTGCAACTGGTCTGTGCCTTAATGTTAAAAGAGTTACAGTCCTTCTAAACTGATTAAATTGACCAAATTTAAATAAAACAGTAGCAACAGAGATGCCCTGCCTGTCCCAAATGACTTATTTACAACAGTACTATGTTCTGGTCATCAAAAGTAAATAAGAAATGCTGAGAGTTCTGTAATGACTGTCATAGGTCAAATAAAGTGGATTGCTTGAATTTGTTTTCTCTGCTGATTTTTGTTTCTCATTTTGTCATTGGGCATGACTTGTTACGTGCAGTCTCTGGGTTCTCCTGGACCCTTTGGTTACCTAAAATATGACTTTAAGAGACTGGGAAGTGGAATCATTCATTGACTATATCATTTCTTACAACTCTAGACAAAGGAGTGACACGTCTTTGCTTGTCTCAGTTGCACTGTATTTCTGTTACAAGTTCTGGAAATGCTAATCTTGAGTACAAATGCCTTCTTCTTCTGCACATTAAGTCAAAAACCCACAGTGTATGACAGATCAAGACGATTCAGGGATTGCCTGTCCAAACTGATGAATATTCAGACTTCAGTTTAAATTCAGATTGAATAAAGACTTCAGTACATTATCAAATCAAATCAGGTGGTTTCTGAATCACTGGCTGGGTAGCAATTCATCAATGTTTCATGGAAATAGAATATATGAAACACCAATGCAATAAGCGAGCAGAAAGATGAAGCTGTCTGGATTGTCATACCCCATTATTCATTTCATGTGCAGCTAGCTGGAGAAAGCCAGCAGATGGTCTACATTTGTATGCTTTTCTATAATGGATACAGTTTATAAATATTACAATTTATTCACTGTTAAATTCCCAGTCTGCGCCATTACTTTGAAAAGATAAGTTACCTACAAAGCTAATTAATTATATGTGTTTGGGGGACTGGTGATTTCTTTCAGTTTACTTTTCTGTGTATATTACTTTATAACTGCATCAAAAAGATGGATAGATAAAAACAAACTCACACAATTTTTTGTTGTGAATTAATTTTTGCTATGCTGGTTTGGTTAGTGGGACTATTACATTTGAAAGCTATAAAATTCATTCTTTTTATTTGAAAGCTTTCAAGTCAGTTTGCTTTAATGACATGTCAGAAGTTGTTTGTGCAACAATGCCTTTTTGCAATCGGGCAGCAGTCTCAGATGAAATGAGGGTTGTTATGCAAGTTTCTTTCCACTGTATCGAAGTAGCATTGCTCTGAGGCCAGTGGTAAAGACGGTATTTGTAGCTTGAAATCGCAGGAGAGATCTTCGAGTCCTGCTGCACTTAAAGATACCAATTGCAGCATTTTTGAGGTGAGTCACGCAGTGATCCTAGGATATGTATGGTGAGAGAGTAGCTCAGAGACACCCCAGTGAACCTAGAATGTGTATTGTGGGAGAGTAGCTCAGAGACACCCCAGTGTACCTAGAATGTATATGGTGGGAGAGTAGCTCAGAGACACCCCAGTGAACCTAGAATGTGTATGTTGGGAGAGTAGCTCAGAGACACCCCAGTGAACCTAGAATGTGTATGGTGGGAGAGTAGCTCAGAGACACCCCAGTGAACCTAGAATATGTATGGTGGGAGAGTAGCTCAGAGACACCCCAGTGAACCTAGAATGTGTATGGTGGGACAGTAGCTCAGAGACACCCCAGTGTACCTAGAATGTGTATGGTGGGAGAGTAGCTCAGAGACACCCCAGTGAACCTAGAATGTGTGTGGTGGGAGAGTAGCTCAGAGACACCCCAGTGTACCTAGAATGTATATGGTGGGAGAGTAGCTCAGAGACACCCCAGTGAACCTAGAATGTGTATGGTGGGAGAGTAGCTCAGAGACACCCCAGTGAACCTAGAATGTGTATGGTGGGAGAGTAGCTCAGAGACATCCCAGTGTACCTAGAATGTGTATGGTGGGAGAGTAGCTCAGAGACACCCCAGTGAACCTAGAATGTGTATGGTGGGAGAGTAGCTCAGAGACACCCCAGTGTACCTAGAATGTATATGGTGGGAGAGTAGCTCAGAGACACCCCAGTGAACCTAGAATGTGTATGGTGGGAGAGTAGCTCAGAGACACCCCAGTGAACCTAGAATGTGTATGGTGGGAGAGTAGCTCAGAGACACCCCAGTGAACCTAGAATGTGTATGGTGGGAGAGTAGCTCAGAGACACCCCAGTGAACCTAGAATGTGTATGGTGGGAGAGTAGCTCAGAGACACCCCAGTGAACCTAGAATGTGTATGGTGGGAGAGTAGCTCAGAGACACCCCAGTGTACCTAGAATGTGTATGGTGGGAGAGTAGCTCAGAGACACCCCAGTGTACGTAGGATGTGTATGGTGGGAGAGTAGCTCAGAGACACCCCAGTGTACCTAGAATGTGTATGGTGGGAGAGTAGCTCAGAGACACCCCAGTGAACCTAGAATGTGTATGGTGGGAGAGTAGCTCAGAGACACCCCAGTGAACCTAGAATGTGTATGGTGGGAGAGTAGCTCAGAGACACCCCAGTGTACCTAGAATGTGTATGGTGGGAGAGTAGCTCAGAGACACCCCAGTGAACCTAGAATGTGTATGGTGGGAGAGTAGCTCAGAGACACCCCAGTGTACCTAGAATGTATATGGTGGGAGAGTAGCTCAGAGACACCCCAGTGAACCTAGAATGTATATGGTGGGAGAGTAGCTCAGAGACACCCCAGTGTACCTAGAATGTGTATGGTGGGAGAGTAGCTCAGAGACACCCCAGTGATCCTAGGATATGTATGGTGGGAGAGTAGCTCAGAGATTTCTCAAGAAATGATGCCACAACCTAAATACCTGGAAATCAGTAGGTGCACTGTTTTTGGATTAATAAGCTAAAATGCACTTACTTGTTTCCTTAAAAATTCATGTACCTTTTGCCCAGTTATATTCTTGAATAGGCACACACAACTGATTATTTATATCTGGCTAGCAATGATTTATGTCTAAAATATTTGATTTTCTGTTGGTCTGCCTCAGTTTTGCATTGTTGTCCTACCTGCAGATTTGACAATCACTATTAGCCAGATTTAAAGTTGTTTTTTTTTTTTTATTATAAGGCTTCCCTGTTAAGATACTGAAAGGATATACCTCAAATTTTGCAGTGTGTGTGTGTGTGTGTGTGTGTGTGTGTGTGTGTGTGTGTGTGTGTGTGTGTGTGTGTGTGTGTGTGTGTGTGTGTGTGTGTGTGTGTGTGTGTGTGTGTGTGTGTGTGTGTGTGTGTACATGTGTGTACATGTGTAACTTGAACAGCATGTAGAGGAAGTTATACAGGACAGGGCAAGATTTGTTTTCTTCTGTCAAGCCCAGGCTTTTCAATTTCTGGTCATAGTGGCATTCTAAGAGATGTTTGGTAACATGTCATCAGTGACATAACTGTCAGAAAACTTCCTGGTCAGAAGCAATGGACAGTACAAACAGCTGTCTGCATACCCTCACAGTGATCATGTCTGCATGCATCATAACTGCTAGTTAGCATGCAGAGGGGATTGTCATTATTCATCATTTTAAGGTCAGTAGCACTGAATTTTCAGAGTGAAAGCTCAGACACATATGTCAGTTTGATTAACTATTATGTAAAATTTATGAATGCTGACCACTGGAGTGTTGTAAATGAACAAAGGCAATCTGGGGAAACATTGTTTCTTCAAAGTGATAGAACACTTGAAATGCACCTTTTGTGAAGAAACTAGAAGTTAGATCCATAAAACTGATTGTCCTGTCTCTGTAAAATTTATAGTTTTCTGGTAAATCACTGAGGATTACAGTCAGTCCCTGTGTCATGACTGACATTACAGTTTTGTACTTGGTGCTCAGAAAATGTATGTTGATGTAAACCTTGTTGTACAACTGTTTAATAAATTGGAGTAATATTTAAAAATTGTCCTAGATTTTGGGCCTTTGATCCCCATTATTTTTGGCTTTGTTCTGACATCTTGAGCAAAGAAGTTTAAAGGTGTGCCACTGCCTACTGTTGATTCATTTTATCTCTCTTCCACCGGCATACTCCTCTGTGTCCTGCTCTTTGGTGTCCTGCTTTGCTTAATGAACTTCAGTTTCTTGGGAAGACAGTCAAAGGCAAACACAAAGCCCTATGCCTCTGTGAAAGTTATCAGTATCTGCAGTAAAATCTGAGCCATCTCTAACTCTCAAAAAATCTCACACATTTGCTCTGCATTGGCTGCTTTGCCAAGATTTGACTACTTAGCTATATTTATTGTGTTAAGTACACCATTGTTAAACAAATATATGGAAAGATGGTGAAACTAATTATATCGATTGCATTAAATTTTGTAGCATTTAAAAGTTGTAGTTTGAGATACTGCTTTCAAAATTAGAGATGAAAATAGCATGTGAGAATGTGTGAAAAATACGATTCACAAATTCAGGTATATAAAACATGGAATAAAACATTTGATATCATATGGAAGTATCACTAATAGAATAAAAGTTCTAATCTGAACAAAACACTAGACAACAAAAACTAAAAAGATTGGGGCTTGGTGTAATGGTTAAGGTGTTTGACTCATAGACACAAAGGTCAGTGTTTGATTCTCACCTTCAGAAAATAAATTTATTAGGCTTAGAATGGCCTCTTTAGAAAGCTAGCCTAGTAATTAGCTATTAATTTACCTGTGGCCAGGGATAGCTGGTTGCAAGGTCGGCGAGGAGCACCAATATCACTGGGTCAAGTGCAGCTTACAAAGAAATGTAAATTTTGAGTTTCTGTTAGCCTGGGAACTAAAGGAGAAGTGATAAAAATGATGTAATGTGAAATGACTCAGAAGTACTGCTTATTATCAATTTAAGACTTTCTCAGAGAGAAAGATTGAGCACTTTGGATTTTGTCTGAAGCTGACAACAACTCGCCAGCACTTTGCATTGTAAGTAAAGTTATTTAGGACATAGTTTCTCTTAGAGTTAGATAGGAATTTAAATGGATTAGTCTAGCTGTTTTCTGTATTTATGTCAGACTATCCTACAATATTGTTTTAAAGTTCCTGTGATTTCTGAACTCTTGATTAGCACTGTGTTGAATTGATGAGATTTGTCTTAAGTTTTTATTATTTATTAAATATTTTAACTGTGGCTGTTTTGTGTAGAGATAATTTAAGCTCTAGAGTACTTGCATGCATTTGGTGATACTGTCCGAGCCACGTCAATAGTCTTGCTGTTCGGCACACTTACTATTTGGATAACAGTAATATTACACAGTGAAATTGGTCACCCTTTGGGAAGGGCCTTATAGTAGCTGATATTAGTGGTTGGTGGCAGTCGGCACTACCTTATAGTCTGGGCAGAAAGGGGGCACAGCTGAAGAACCTGTGCCAGCCTTCCCCAGGAGTGTCTGTGTATTTGTATATAAATCAAATCTTAAAGTGTGTGTGTGTGTGTGTGTGTGTGTGTGTGTGTGTGTGTGTGTGTGTGTGTGTGTGTGTGTGTGTGTGTGTGTGTGTGTGTGTGTGTCAGCTACTTGGGCAGGGACACAAAACACTTGTTGGACAGAGAGGGTGCTGGAGATTTTAGTGTGACCACTAGGCTGAGATCTGGACCCTAAAGCTGTGCTAGTGGGGAGTCTTTTTGGGGGATTTGGAGAGAAAGGGAGAAACCATCCCCAGACTGACTGTGATCTCTGTGTGCTCTTAAGCGAAATTGTACTTTACTGTGTGTGTACTTGTTATCCCCCCAATGTGCATGCCCGTCTCCATGATTGACAGACCTCAATGCTTTGCTAGAGATGGCCTGCATCTGTCACCCCTGGGCTTCTGGATACTGGCGAAGTGCCTTTTTTAGGTGGCATTCCAAAGACAAAATTACCACAAAATTACCACCATAGCAGCTACAAACAAATGCAGTCTGAGGGTCACGCTGCTCAACGCTAGAAGTCTAAACCTCAAAATGCACTCGCTCAAAGCACTCCTTAAAATGGAGAAAATCGACATTTGTGCAGTAACAGAGATCTGGTTAAAGGCAGCAGAAAGCACCCCTGCGTTACCAGGCTATAACTCATTCCACACCTTTCGGCCCCAGAACTGAACTTAGACCGAAGCTCCAAAGGCAGTAGTGTTTCCATATTCATAAAGGATGCATGCACCTCCAGACTGCTGGCCCAACATAACGCATCAGAGATACTTCAGGTGCAGCTGACATTGGGTAAGACAGCAATTCAAGTCATAGCCTGCTATAGGTCCCAAACCATGTCCCAAGATTCACACTCCATGTTCCTAAGCACCCTGAAGAATATTAGGGTCCAACCTAACACTCTCATACTGGGCGACTTCAACTACCCCTCCATTAACTGGGAAAACTACTCATGTACCAATGCACCTGCCCAATGTTTCCTGTAATTCATTCACTAGAGGTAGCAACATCCTTGACCTGGTCATTACTAACATGGGTGACCATTGCTCTACACCAATAGTCAGCTCTTCCCTGGTTATATCCAACCACAAACTAATCATCTTGAAAGTCCACATCCCTCCAACCCCCCTGCAAATGTAACCACCATGAAAAACTTCTCCAAAGCTAACTTTGGGCTCCTAAAAACAGAGGTGGCTAACTTCACGGCATCCATGCAAATGGAGAATAGTTGCATGACCACCGAATCATACACCAATGCACTGTACGACCATGTACATAAATGCATGGATCTTGCCATACCCAATAGAACCAAGATGCTCTCCTCCAAAAAAAGGAAGCCAATCTGGTGGCCCCCTGCCATAAGCAAACTCTACAACAGAAGGAGGAAACTGATGCGGAATAAGGTGAACTCCCAAGTTTGGAAAAACTCCCTTATCAGCCTTAACAAAAAGTTGAGATCCCTAATCCTCTAAAGCTAGCTATGAAAACAGAATTGCAGCAGATAGTAAAGACAACCACAAGGCCTTCTATAGTTATGTAAAGAATCTCCACGGCAATATCCAGATTTTCTCAGAGCTACTGCACAATGGTACCTCCTATACAGAGCTAACATATATTGCCAATATACTGGCCAACAGATTTAGTGCCAACTTTACCTCTCCCCCCCAAAGGACCAATCACAAAACCAGTAGATTGCCAAGCACCCAGTATTACTGCTGCACAGGTTAAAACAGCACTGTCCAAGGCCAAGAATACAGCATCTATGGGACCTGACAATATCCCTGGCTGTGTTCTACATGAACTACAGAGGGAACTGGCACCTCATCTGTGTGCCCTGTTCAGTCACAGCCTCACCTCAGACTTTGTCCCTACCGAATGGCACACTGCTACAGTCATCCCTCTCCACAAAGGAGGAGCAACTACAGACCCTGGTAACTATTGCCCCATTAGCTTAATGAGTCTGATATGCAAAGCTATGGAATGCATCATCATGAACCTAATAAACAAGGATATAGGGAATCTCCAAACTCTGGATCCCACACAGTTTGGTTTTGTGAAGAGTAGATCATGTCTGCTCAACTTGGTCGACTTCTTTGAGTCAGTCAGCAGAGCTGTGGATGAAGACAAAGTGGTTTATACAGCCTACCTTGATCTGGCCAAGGCCTTTGATATCATTTCTCACTCAGGAATGATAGATAAACTCACTAAGCTAGGCATCATCCCCTATATCACCAGGTGGGTTACAAACTGGCTCACAGATAGAACCCACAGTGTGAAAGTAGCTGACTCCAAGTCAGACTGCCGACCAGTCACGAGTGAAATCCCACAGGGTTCAATCCTGGGTCCCCTCCTGTTTGGTATCTACTTCTCTGAAGTCCAGGCCAACATGAAGGGACTCTGGCTGAAAAAGTGTGCAGATGATTGGAAGTTGGGAGCTGTTACTAACTCCCCAAGTGATGTTGGCATCCTACAGAAAGATTTCTCTGAGACCAACGACTGGTGTCAGAACCATGGCCTTAAGCTCAATGCCAAAAAAATGTGTCGTCATCCCCTTTGGGAACAACCTGGTTCCCATGAATTACTACATCGATGGTAGCACACTGAACACAGAAGATGTTTTGAGAGACCTGGGAACACAGGTTGACAGCAACCTCTCTTTTGACCATCACATTGCCACTTTGCTCAGAAAGTCCTTCTGTGTGGCACATCTCATTACTAAGGGTTTTGCATCCAGGAAGAAAGAGATCACCCTCTACTCTTCCCTCATTAGGCTAATCATTGAGTACAATGCCGTATTTGACATGTACCTCACTAGACACCTGCAACAACTGGAGAGGCCACAAAAGTACCTCACAAAGAGTATCCTAGGCCTTAAACCCTTGTCCTATATGGACAGACTCAAAAAACTCCAACTATTCTTTGTCTCATATTGCCTACTTAGAGGCGATCTCTGCTTGACTTACAAAGCCATGTCTGACCCAGCTTTGTTAGAAATGCTTCAGCTAAAGAAATCCCAATCCCTCCACACTACACGCTCCAGAGACCGCACGTCCTTACCACAATCAACAGAACATGCTGGAGGGACAGGTTCATAACACAGAGACTGCCCATGCTGTGGAACAGACTTCCCATACATGTCAAACAGAGCACCTCACTGGCCCTCTTCAAGAGAAATCTTGATGAGTCGATGGGAAATATAAAATTCATCCTGGGGATCACTCCAGTGGCTCTACTCAACAGAAGCATTGGGAACTAAGGCCGGGTGGCACAATGCCAGGATAATCCTATGGGCCAGTCTTGCAAAGGCTCCATGGCCATTAGCCTAGAACACACCTATGAACCTATGAACCTATGGTGCTAGTGGTGAGGATGGAGGCTCCTAGATTACTGGGCCAGTGCACAGGCATCACACCTAGGATCACCATAACTCAAAGAAAAGGGAATATTCCAGGAAATGGCCATCTTGGACTTAGCATATATAAGTCTGCTTTTTGGCTATTCAGTCACTGTGTTTTGGAGCTTGTTGTAGTTGGTCCTGACTTTTCAAATAGTTACTGACAAAAGTCACTTGATCATAGTAATGCAGCAGAAAGAGATAGGATAACTAATAAAGAATTGAAAACTCTTAGGGAATTACTAGTCCTACCTTTAAAATTACTTTTCAAGACTTGTAGTAAAACAAATACAAAACCAAAATATTAGAAAGCAGCTATTGTCAAATTAATCTTTAAGGGGAAAGGAGATTGTGAGGACCCAAACCCATAAAGACCTAGTTGTGTACTCTCTAGTTCATGATACAAACTGAAACCACTTAATTAAATATGTTAGATGATGATTTATGTCAGAAAGGATTTGCTAGCATCTATATAGCCTGCATTAAAGAACACTCAACAGCTTGTAAGCAGTTCTTTTATAGCATTTTAACATCTATTGGAAACAATATCATGGTGGATTTAATTAATTTAGTTCAGTGTTTGACAGAGTAGATCACAGTCTATTAGTAGATGATGTATACAAAATAGGTGTATCAAGAAACATGGTAGGCTGGATCATCTATAGGTAGGACAGGCTCTGGCACATAGATCCAGGAGGTAGTTCAGGAGAAGAAATGGGTTACTGATGACACATACTTCAGGAATCTAACTTGGAGTCATACCTCTAACATTGGTGTGTTTGATGTCAAGGTACCAACAGGTGTACTTTACTGATTCAATGCAGATGATTTATACTTAGGCAAATACAGAGGAAACGATGCAGAAATAGAAAGTTTGTAAATTTGCTTGTATGATCTTGGCAAGTGGGTGGAGAAAAATCATACAGTGAAAAAAAAACAATAAGATCAAGCACGGGCATTTTTGTAAGCAAAACAAACCAAAAATGTGAATAAATGTAACACTAAAGGAATAGACCTAAAACATTCATTTTTGGGTGTCTCGTCAGACAATAAATAAAGTCAGTATTGGATTTGGTAAAATTATTGGTTGCATCAGAAAATTATTAAAAATCTAAAGATGCTAAATTGTTAGAAACAGGTGTGTATAACAGTAAAAAGGACAAAACTTGAATATGGCAGTCAGTTATAGTATTCTGCTACAAAGACAAAAGGCAGATTGCAGAGAAACTGCACTGCAGTGTAGATTTACCCGATTAATGAATGGAACAGGATGATATCATCATACAAAAACAGACAAAATGACTGGGAATGATATACTGACATACGAAAACTGATTAAAAAAGTGTGACTTGTTTGAGAGATATTAGGGAAGATAGAAATTTTTCTAGAAGTTATAGCTAGCAACTGGGATAAAATGAAAGGGGAGTTGAAAAACAGGGTAGAAAAAAAAAAAGAGATATGGTTAAGTGGCAGGTATTGTTTAGTGAGGATGACAAAGGTTAAAGTATTGCAGAACAAAGGGAATCTCACAGAACAAGAAGAGGCACAACTGCAGAGTGCTAAAGAGAAAATAAGGGAGTATCTGGATAATATGCATACATTTAGAAAGATTGTTGTTAAACAGCTGATTTTGATAACTCCAGAGCACAAAAGCTTTTAGGACAATGACTTAGGCAATGGAAAGTATGGTTATTGCCAAACTTAGGGAGCCCATAACAAAAAAAAAATGTAAAGCAGAGAAATCTAGAAATTAAGAATGAGCATAATTGGAGATACTTATTGAAGATGTAAGAATGCCATGGTTTGAGGTAGATGAGCTTCAGCAATTAAAAGATTGAGATTGGAGGAGATGAGATAAAAATGGTGACATACATTAAATATGCAGGAAAGCCTCCAGGAGTAGATTGTATTCTGTGGATGTTTGGGAGCTAGGAGGGAAGAAAGTGATAAAGATCTGGAAGGTTTTGTGTAATAGTATTTTAAAAGGAGAGGAAGAGCCGACATCCTTGAAGAAAGCTGTGGTGGCTGTATTACCTAAAGATGGCAAAGCCCCGTCAGACGCAGCTTCTTACAGGAACATTTCAGTTTTAAGCCATGGTGATTATTAAATGTTTATGCCTATAGTAGCCAAGCAAATGGTAAAGGTGTTGCCAAAATTGATAAATATGGATAAATGTGGTTTAAGCATTTGACAGAGTAAGCTGGGATTTTACGAGTAGGGCAAAGGAAGCATTTGCTTTCCCTAACATAATAACTAGGAAGATATATGAGGGATTGGAGGCAAAAATTAAGGTGGGAGGGTTCCTCTTTGACAAATTGTGTCTGAGTAGAGGAACCGGGCAGGGGTGTCCTCTTTCCTGTGTGTTAAATTCCTTTAAATTTAAAGCCATTGTTAAAGAAAATAAGGGACTCAGAAATTCAAGGATATAATTGGTATGGTAATCAAGAAAAGTTGGCTTTATTTGACACTATTATTTTGTACCTGATTAAACCAGAAAAGGACATCTCAGTGTTGTGGAACATCTTGAGACAGTTTCAAGTCTTTTTATGATATTAAATCAATGAAGATAAAACAAAGGCTATAGCTGTAAACTATATATCCCCACATGAATAGGTGTAGCAATACCCATATTTATGGGGACATGATTAATTATTTAGAAGTATGGATTAAAAAGGATTCTGTTATGGAAGCTAAGGATATGTAGGAAGAGAATAAATAAAACATAATATAAAAACTGAGAGACCGGAAGCTCCTGTTTATGCATATGGATAGTGAGATATAAGCAGTGAAAATGTTTAATTCCTTTAGTTTTATACACAGGTCAGGCATATTTTATCAACCAGAAGAGAAACTGTGGACAGTAATTAACTCATTACATCCAAGTGACGTCTCCAGGTGCATCTGCAGTTAACTCCTACTGACACCTTTAGGTGACAAATACTGCTTGCTCATATTTGCATCAGTAATTCCAAAAATGTGATATGTACAATGTTTTAAAATATTTCATCTTAAAGCTTACACAATAGCAAATTTAACTGCATTCATATTTGACCTCTGTCTAATGCAGGTAAATAGATATTAACTGTTGCTTTTATGATATTAATTTATATAGTTATAATTTTCATATTTTTCTAAATATCTCCATAACCAAGTAACACAGACAGAGCTCCTTAGCCTCATATGAAGTTCTCAGCTAGATGAATAAAATGCTGATGATACTATGTGTGCAACTTGAGTGGTTGATGAGATACTCTAAGTTGTTTACAAAATATTAAAATGTAATAGTTTGTGTTTATTGAGATTTATAAAATCCTGTTTAAGACCTAGAACCTAGAGGATACTACCACTATAAAAATGTTTTGTGCTGAAGAGTTTACCATTTATACTTCTTTCATCATCCTTATGGTTCCAGAGATATGAACATTTGTTTGAAATATGAGGACGTAATTTGATTCTTTGAAAAGGCTTAGGCTCCATCCATTGGAAGTTACAGTGCAGACTTCTTGAGCTCCATAGCAGTGAATGAGTTAATAAAGAGTTGATGGAATTTATCTGGGAGGGGAAGAGGGCAAGGGTCAAATAGGATAAGTTGATACTTAGAACAAAGTGGTTTAGGCTTACCTGATTTGAAGGGATATTTTAGAGCTACACAGTTAAGGCTCATATACGTAATAGAAGAATAAAGCTACAAGTTAAAGTAAAAAGTGATTATGATGAAACAGGGGGAAAATTAAAGAAATAAGGAGAGAGCGAGTTTCTGAATACAGATCCTTAATGCAAATAATAACAGCCATACAGAATGTTATATTCATAAAGAAGCAGAAGGCATTGTAAGAACTAAGCCGACATGGGAATGGAGAAAGGAGATTTTGCTGGTAGGATGACTGCAATTAGAGGTAAGGAGAACAGGCAGGAAGGGGCTGGAATTTATTGGAGAAAACTGGCAAAGGAGCCAAGGTATTGAGAGCACAAAACTAGAGAGGGAAAGGTAATTGAATGGGAAAAGACCAAGAAGACATTTAGACTGCAGGCTAGATAACATGATCCCTATCATGGACTGATAACAGAGTATAGGCAAAGAGAAAGGGATAGGGGAATCCTAAGTGAAAAACCTGCTGTGATATAGTTTTTAGTTGAATCTAGAACAGAAGCTGTTCTTAAAAAAAAGGATAATTAGTAGGGATATAAAATATTACACAATAACTAAACTAATCAATGAAAAGAAGTTAGAAAAGAGATTTGTTAAGCAATTCACAAGGAAACAATGGGAGGGCATGTGTATCCCTCCCAAATATGTAACAAAAAAAGAAGATTTAGGATTTTGCTTGGAAGTGTTTGCAGAGGCATTTTTATACCCCAAGCAAACTCCAAATTATTTTTCTGCAGGTAGATGGCCAGATGTGATGAAGAAGAGGTAAATGGGAACATTTGTTTTGGGAGTGTAATGAGTTGGCAGACTTAAAAAATTCTCCACCAAGTACTCTGTCAGAAATGTTGGGTGAGCAATGGATGTAACTAACAACATTATTCTTTTGAGCTGAGATACAAGATCTGAATTGTTTAGACATAGTAAAGCCTTGCTAAGTTTAATTCTGGTGGAGTTTAAAACAAGCAATACTAAGAAAATATAAATCAAAGTCTAAACCAACTGTATTTGAAGTATTTAATTTTGTTAACAGAGAAAAATGAACTGTAAGATGGGTCTTTAGAAAGCAAAGGGGTAAATTACATAGAAATAAATGGAAATTGTGGGAACAGTACATGTAGAATACTACTTTGGTAGAGAAGGGATGAGATTTAAGGGAAGACAGGAATCGAACAATGTATGCAATGTTGGATTGATGATAGTTATACAAAAATACATGTGTTTTATAATGTTTGTAACTAGCAGCATGTTGATGTAGTTTGTTTTCTTTTATATGAGTGTATGTTTGCCTAGGTCTTAGGTGGTAATTCAATACAGATATTAAAAAAGAAAGAAAGTTTGACTTGTGTTCTCTAGTTACAAAGAAGAACAGGGAAAACTAATACAGGTTTTAAAGTATTTTTATGACAGAATGGGACTAGGAGGATGTGCTTGTCTTGCACGAACCTGAGTGGTGAATTTGCAAACTTCTTTCTAGTTCTAGAATATGTACATTATAAAAATAAAAACAATAAAAACATATTCATTGCTTTATCCATGGCATAGAAGTACTTTTAATAAAATTAGTTTTGATTTCATTCAGCTTTTTGCTGCACTCTGATCTATACTATGTTTAAACACTCAGGTGGCCATTGCCTATCAGAGAAAAGTAAGGCCCATTTTCTGGAACTGGACAACATGGTCAAATTGAAGGTGTTCACTAATATTATTGCACCCCCATGACCTTATTTCAATTATTTTCCAAACCTGCAGAACCACCTGGTTTGGATATAAGAAGTAGGCTGAGTACAGATTCTGTAGGAATCTTAGATAATATCTAATTTTACGTAGCTACTAGAGCTAAGATCAAGTCCAGCAATCCAGTGACCATTCTTTAAATGTTAAGGTAGAACATTACTCAGAAAAGGAAGTGTATCTAGCTAAAGAATCATGACCTCTAAACCATTAGAAAAAATTACACTGGCTGCTCTAAAGCAACTCAGACTTGATATTTTTATAACATATCTTGTGTGCATTACCTGGTCCATTAAAGTCTATGGACACATGTAACACTTTCCCTATTTCTGTGTCACCGAGGTTACAGTTCATTTTGCACTCATTAACATAAGGGTGCCAGAAATGCAGGTTTTGAAATCTTTTTTTTTTTTTAATAGCTAAAAGCCAAAAAAATTTGCTGATGGGGAGAAATGTTTGTTCTGCAGTTTTTCCCCAAATACTGTTTTGCAGAATTAAGTTTTAATTCATAGCAAAATGCTTTATCTGTGTTTAAAAAATGGAAGCTGTGACTTAGCCAGCATATCTGCATTACAGCTGTACAGGTCTGAATATAGATGGGCATGTGCATACTTACAGCGACCATAATTCGGTATCTGATATAAATGGGCATGTGCATACTTACAGCGACCATAATTCGGTATCTGATATAAATGGGCATGTGCATACTTACAGCGACCATAATTCGGTATCTGATATAAATGGGCATGTGCATACTTACAGCGACCATAATTGGGTATCTGATATAAATGGGCATGTGCATACTTACAGCGACCATAATTCGGTATCTGATATAAATGGGCATGTGCATACTTACAGCGACCATAATTCGGTATCTGATATAAATGGGCATGTGCATACTTACAGAAACCATAATTCGGTATCTGCCATTACTGTTAAAACAGTACTTTAAAATGACGCATTTATTGAAAGTACTTAAAATATATACATTTTATTAGGCAAATTTAAAAGAAATATAGTGATTCTCAGTAGGGTTATGTACTGTATAAACACACTTTAGATCAGTAACTGATATATATTTGCATTTTGGGGGTACATCCCAGGATGTTCTGGTCTACCTGAACAAGCATATTCAGCTTTTCTCCAAATTTAAGGATGTAGCTCACTGTGGTAATGATCTTCCTAGCCTGTTTACCTAGCCAGTTATTTATCCCAGAATAAACATGTGGGTCTGTTAAATTTATGTCTTTGTAAAAGTCTGAAATGGAAGAACCTGATCTGACTGTCAGACCTTGTTTAGATATACAGACAGCAGACAACAGACATTACTGCTGTTACATCTTGTCCTTCCTACGTTGCTCATAACATACTTGGAGCAGTGGGTTAAAGCTAATAGTAAGCATCTGTACAAGCCCAATAGCTTATGAAGAAGAAGACTAGATATGATCGGAGAATCATAATGGGTCTATATCATTTTACCGAATTACTATTCAGCAAATAGCAATTCATCAAACCCGTATTTAAAGAATGGCATTTCAGTGAACAACAAAATCTTTTCCAGGGTAAAGAAGCACTTTTCCAAAGGCTGACCAGAACAGAAACTGCACAAAATCAATCCCACCCATGTGGGGGGCTGCACCCCCCCCCACACACACACACTCTCCCCCTAACTTTATATACCAACTTTGAGATTGCACTATGGTGGGGAAAAGGGCAAAGTTGTGGCATTAGCCAAGTGCTTCCTTACCCTATGAAAAATGTTGTTGTTCGCTGAAATGCTGTTCACTAAATAGGGGTTCGATTAATTGCTATTTGCTGAATAGCAATTCAGTATAAAATGATATAGACCCAATCATAACATGTCTGTCCATATATATACATGTATAAGTAGCTACCATTGTCAAGCACTTTATGCTGCTTAGTTCCCAAATGGAACAGGGTCTTACATGATGAGCTTGTTATAAATTTGTATCTACCCATCCAGTCATTAAGCCTTAAAGGTAGCGAAAGTGGTACTTTGTTTGACCTGTAGTGGCAACTTATTCCATAGGCTAGGAATAAACTGTGTCAGGAACATATCCCTCCAGCAAGTGCCATTTGCGTTTAGCTGTAACTTTAGTTCTCTGGTGTGGATGTTTGTAAAGGTACTGGTTTTGTAAAGAAATACGAGGTTAAATAGGACTGGGTCATTCATGCCATTAAGAACTAAACACAAGTCACCTTGGAGCACCCAATAGGCTACTGAGTATAAGGAGGACCATGCTCCTCTTTTGGGATAGTTGTAGGATTCAAGACCTTTAGTTTTCTTAGTTACTTGTCAACTTAGCCAAACAGAAGGATTTCTTGACTATAGTGGAAACATGATGATTGAATGAGAGATTTGTCCACATAAGTACCTAGGTCTCATATGACTGTCTCTGTCTGAAGAGGATTGTCATTTATGACATGAATTGGGAGAAGCTTTTTTTGCGCTACACTTTTTTGCATTGCACTTTAGACCATTTTTAATACATCAGGTATGTGCATATTTCAGCCCTTACTGGAGCTATTTAGTTTCAGTGCATGAGTGGATAATAGTACCCACCTTGAAGTCATCAGCAAACTATGTCAGCCATACTTCTGGATATTGGCTTGGATTGTTGCAAAATAAATGCAAAACAGGAAGGGGCCTAACACCGATCCCTATGGTACTTCAGTCATTACAAGTTTACATTCAGAGAGCATTCCAGCATCTTTCCCATTCTGGGGTCTATTGGATATCCAATTTGCAATCCAGACAAGGTAGGGGCTTATTTTAAGTTTACTTAATTTTTCAATAGTTCCAGCATTGGAAATAAGATCAAAAGCCTTGGCTAGGTTGAGAAAATCAGTTTGCAGAGAGTGACTACTGTTCACAGCTTCTGTAACCTTTACAAGGAAGCTTACTAGGTTAAGGAGGCAGGACCCGCTCTTCACAAAGCCAAACTGAGTAGGGTCCAGGTCACTTAAGTTGTGTATGTCTGCATAAATGAGTTCTGTTATGATAAATTCTGTGGCCTTGCATGTAAGGCTGATGAGGCTGATGGGTTTATGATTACCTGGGTCTGTAGAGGGAACATCCTTCTGTAGTGCATTTATGTGTCTGTTTTCCAGTTATCAAACAGAAACCATGTAATTAAGTTGAGGGTGAAAAGATTAAACAGAGGCACAGATAGTGCATACTTGACACTGATGAAAATGCAGCCTAGTTATGTTGGCTACTGTCATCGAAGTATTATTTTTAGCCTTTGACAGGGATTCGAAAACTTGCTCCAAGATGATTTCATCTTATCCCAGGCTGACACATATAGGACTGCTTTGAATGACACAAATGACACAGTCAGTTATTAAATCCAATTATCTTGTCATGGTATCTAGGCATCATTCTTGGTGAGGATGGGATGCTACTCAAGACCAATGTCTTTACTAGCTCTAACACATACATAGTAAGTTCCGTCATGTTTCTTGGCATGTCCCTCCTGGTGAAGTGCTTTAGTTCATTCACTCCCCTTCCCCCATGGGCCACTGCCAGGTTTTAGCCATATTTGTGTGGCTTAAGGGTTCTTAGGGATTTTGTAATTTCATAAATCATGGTACCAAACAAGTAGATTTAGCCACCTTGTTCTTTTCCAGTTTGGTGAGTGTGGATCCTGTATGCCTAACTATAGAGTCACCTATGGCTGAAACATGATTGTTTAATTGAATAATTAATGGCTGTGTGATTTTTGATAGTATAAATATGGTTAGCATGTGTTAGTATTTATACACTGATGAAGGGTTTGTTTGACTTGAAAGCTCTGTTTTATTAAACACTTGTTCAGTATCAGCATTGTTTGGTTTGTTTCGTACTGCATCCGGTGTTGGTTCTATGAACTAAGCTTTGTTCTGCAACTGTTTGGCTTTTTTTGAGACAGAAAAGACTGACCAGGCTAGGAAGGACTATTGGTTGGCTGATAAGGAAGCTAAAAAAAGAAGTTGCAATAGCAAAGAACAGCGCATTGGAGGCACTGTAATAACTGCTTGAAAGTGGCTCAGTAAGGGGCACAAAGAAACTAAATCAGGTTGCAAGGCAAAGGCAGAAAGATAAAGAAGATAGTCAGACACCCTTCATAAGGGATGCCAGCAACACCCTGCTCACCAGTCCAGAGGACATCAAAGACAGATGGAAGGAGTATTTCCTGCAGCTTTTAATGAAGAAAACCCCACAGAAGCTGTACTGCCCCAGAAACAGCCTATGGTGAGAGAAGAAGAGGAGCCCACCCTAGAAGAAGTAAGAACAGCACTAAGGAAGATGAAGTCAGGGAAAGCAGCAAGCTCAGATGAGGTGACAGCAGATATGATAAAGATGCTGGTGAGAAAGGGGAGATATGGCTCCTGAGGGTACTAATAGCAGTGTGGAGAGAAAGGCGTATCCCAGATGACTGGTGAATAAGCATACTTATGCCAGTGTACAAGAACAAAGGGGACATCCACAACTGTGGGCAGTACAGAGGCATCAAACTCCTATCACATTGCATGAAAGTTCTGGAAAGGGTTATTGATAAACGGATATGTAGAGTAGTAGAATGTAAGATGGGAGATGAGCAGTTTGGATTCAGATCAGGACGCAGCACAATTGACCCGATATTTGCATTGAGACAGATATTTGAGAAGAAGGTAGAGATGAAGAGAGAGTACAACTGGGCATTCCTAGACTTGGAGAAAGCATATGACAAGGTCCCAAGGAAGCTGATCTGGGCAGTACTGCAGTGGCTTGAAGTCCCAGAAACACTGGTAGAATTAGTGCATGCTATGTACAAGGACTCAATGACTCATGTGCAAACAGTGTTCGGCCTCACAGAGGGGTTCCCAGTGGGTGTGGGTGTACATCAGGGTTCACCTCTGAGCCCACTGCTGTTCATACTGGTGATGGACTACATTAGCAAACTGGTTGGAGGGGATGGATCAACAAAGCTGCTGTATGCAGATGATGTGGCAGTACAGGCAGACTCTGAGCTAGAACTTCAGCAAATAATAGGAGAATGGAGTGCAAATCTGAAGGCACATGGGATGAAACTAAGCACAGAAAAGACAGTGGTGATGGCAGCAAATTGGGGAAATCAGAAGAAGCTGAGAATAGAGACAGAAGGGAAGATAGTGGAACAGGTAAACAGCTTCAAGTATCTGGAAGGAGTAGTTCAGGAGAAAGGTAGTCTGAATGATGAGGTCAAAGCTAGAATCAGAGTGGCTGGAGCCAACTGGCACAGAGTCTCAGGTGTGGTCTATGACAGATGATTGCCAAAGAAGCTGAAAAGTAAGGTGCACAAGACAGTGGTTCAACCAGTACTACTGTATTGTACAGAAACCTGGGCAGTAAAGACAGAACAGTTGAAGAAGCTAGAGGTGATGGAAATGAAGTGCTTGAGAAAGGTGATAGGATGCACACTGTCAGACAGATGAAGAAATGAGGACATAAGAGCAGAATCCAAAGTAGCTCCGATTGCAGAAAAGATCAAAGAGAACAGATTATGGTGGTTTGGGCATGTGTGTAGAAAAGCAGAAGAAAATCTGGTGAGGAAGATTTGGGACAGACAGGAAGAAGGTAAGAGGAAGCGAGGATGTCCAGCAAAGAGGTGGATGGATGGTGTGAAAGAAGACCTGTGACAGTCAGGCATGAGCGTTGAAGAAGCAGGAGTGTGGCATTGAATCGAGAGAGTTGGTGACAGTTAACACTATACCCCGACTCCCTATAGAAAAATGGGAAAAAGGGGACTGATGATGATGATGATGGCTAAAACATTTCCTAGTGTGGCAGCAGACGTAGTGGGTCTTATGGACTTAAGCCTGCTTTTCTGATGATGCTTGGGTAAATTATGTGGAGCTGCAGTATTTGTCAGGGGAGACATAGCAGATGTCATCTTGGATGCTGCAGGCTGGGATAGATTAATGCATTCTAGAAGACTTTGACAAAATATTCTTTAAAGCCTCAGCATAATTTATGGGCCAAGAAGTTTGGCTCCATGTTTCTTAAGTATTTACATCTCTCACAGGTTAGTAGCAGCAATGAACATTACATATGCATAAGGCAGTTGCTGCAATGCCTTAAAATATGTATTGCAGTCAGACTGGCCAAAGATGGGATGAGAGCAGACTGCTGACTCATGTTTCTAGCAGCTGAATAAATGGGAGTTGCCTAAGTGCTTGTGTGTTAGAGATAGACTGCTATAGTAGAACCTAAATATTTACGGATGAAGTATGTATAGTGACAAAAATGAAGTTAGTTTAGAGGGTAGTTAATCTATAAGATCGTAATGAAAAGATGGAATTTGCCTTTGATAATCTATTACTTTTTCTTGTCTCACCATAGGTTCATACAACTTGTATTCAATGTCTCTTTGCTCCTTCTGTCTCCAAAAATTATGTTTAGGCAACTTACACTGGTATTTTGTTTGCCCTCAAAGTGAAGCAGTGCAACTGTTTGTAGGAATCTCAAAAGCTGAATATTAGAATGTGTTACTAAGAGAAAGGAACAGGGAGTAGTTTCATATGAGAGAACCTTGTACCTCAGAGGTTGAGCCATTGGTTTAAAAAATAATAGGCTAATATACACTGGCATCTAATTAATTCCCTAGTAAATAAAACTACATGCATAGCAATTAATGATGCACATTAAGACAGCTGATGTAAGATGTTTAAAGTACTGGAAAATTATGTATATGGGTGTGTGATTCACTTTAGAAATCAGCAGGTGGAAACAGATAAGAATAATTTTCTTAAGAAACAGCAGAAGCTTACTTTTAGATTACAATCAATGTATCACAGAAGCTAAATTTTCCTAATTCATGTATTAATTTAGCATGCACTCTTTATTCTAACCTTTCAGCTTCTGTCTAGTCATTCCCACTCAAAAGGGGTACCTTCTTCTCCTCTGTATGTTTAATTTATGCATTGAGCTGTTATGTCTTCATGTTGAATTTATTCCATTGATCACCCTGTCTTTGATTGTATAAATCTTTTGTTTGTTATTGTGTATTTAATTGTATAAATCTGTCATTTAAAAGATTTGGTAATGACATTGACTGTCTGCTTTCAATATCATTAGAAGAATATTCCACAAATATATCTATTATTTGTAATTGTTCTACTTATTCCATTAAAAACTAATTTTATTTTGTCTATTTAATAACTGTAGCCATGTCAGTCTATTTGGATCTCATTGAAATATTATGGAATAACATTTTCTCAAAATATTCTTTTAACTGTCATGCTGATATTAAGCTTGGTTATCAACTCAGTGATATTAAGCAAGATAGAAAACCTGAAAGTTTTCTCTGCCTTCTAAGGTTACAGGGATTAAAATAAAATATTTATTTTTTTCTTTCCTTTTTTTCTGATATACTCCTTATGTCACCTCTTAGCATAATTAGTTTCCCTAAATCATTTAATACATCTTACAGCAAGTTATCGCCTCCTAAATTTTATGATAGTCTGAAATGTCCAAAGTTTTATTGGATTTTTTTTATTGCAAGATCTCAAAATGTATCCATTTTTTCTCTTAATACTTTTAGTTCTGCTTCGTCTATAATTTTCTGTAAAATGCACGGTATATCTGTACATATCATCTAGTGTAATAATCTGGTTATACCCCTCATGTCTAAAGCTGAATTACAGAAATTTCAAGCAGATACTGTTTTGGCATAGTTAACTAAAATTTTCCTTGTTTTTTTTTTTTTTTTGTGTAGTTAATCTTTTCTTAATTTCCATTTTCACTCATCCATTATCAAGCGGTGATAATATTTTAATATGGGTTTTCTGATTATCAGTATTTGGCTTCCTTCTTTTGACAATATGCTTTGTCATGCTCTTTATCTAAGCATCTGAACTCTATGAGTTTTATGTCCTCCCCAAAACATATGTTGTTGTTGTAAATATGTGGGCAGCTATACACCATTTATGCTATGTTCATAAAGGAAACATTATCTAAATAACTTTAAAATCTTTGTTTGGCCAGTTGTGTTTTAATAGTGCAACATAGATGAGAACTTGGTATCTCCTAAATTGGTTGCTTCAGTGTATAACATGACATTGGACTTAAAATGAAAATTTCATTTTTTTTTTACTCATCCTGATTGGGATTTTTCATAGAAAAGTGCCACAGACTTGGCAAAGAAACTATGTTCTTGTATTATTGAGAAACTTTGCCACTCCAGTATTATAACACATGATTTGTACAGGTAAAAGTTCATCTTTCATTGCACTTTACAAGCAAAAATTTTAAAGCATTGTTCAGTGCACGATCTGCTTTAGTAAAGTTCTATACAACAACTCAGTGGACTTATCTTTATGATGTTCCCTATGTGAAACTGAAAAAAAAAACAAGGAATGAATTGAAGAGTGTAAACAACATTAAGCAAAAAGCATAAAACCACACAAACTACAGATTGGAGTTAAAGCATGATGATAATAGTTTAGTGCTTTTGTTTTTTACTATACATAATAGCTTCATCAAAACTAAAAACAGACAGTAAGCTTTGCTTAAATACCAGTGTAACAGTCACATGATAGATGAGCTGATATATCTGCTATGTAATAAAACATATTAAATAAACAGTGTGTATATATATATATATATATATATATATATATATATATATATATATATATATATATATATATATATATATATATATATATATATATATATATGTATGTTAGAAACTTTACTAAATATAAAAATTGAAAAACATTAAATATTTTCAGCATTTAAAAGGCATTCATATTATATTTATTGAGACCTGGTGCTTTATCAGCACATAATACTAATTGCCATTTATTCTCTTTGCATACCAGAAGAAACAAATAAGATCACCTCACTTAAATCATTAGATACAAAATCTAGTACAAAAATAACTTCTTAAATTCATTAGTAAAATATTTTCTTAATGGATAATTGATACTCATAGATTCTCCGTGATACAATTGTAGTGGTCTTACCCACATAGAAGCTCTTGCAGGAGACCCAAGATGTCAAAAAAAAAAAAAAAAAAAAACATTTGTATTACCATTTAATCCCCCTTTGCAAAAATGTCATAACCTATATGTCTTGACAAAATATTATGTCCACCATGAATAATCTGCAAACTTTGCAGCCATGACAGGAATAAGTGTCAAAAGGCCTGATGGACCCACTATTATTCAAATATAAGTTATCTTTTATTAATAACACTCTTTAATTTTGTTAATTTTGTATACATATTTAGGTTCACTACCTACAGTAGAAAATAAATCCCAATTATCTTGAATTCATTTCCAATTTTCAATAACATTAGCTTTAATATTATACATATTAGCACTGATGGGCAAAGAAAAAGCCCTAGAAAAAGAATTATCTTTAGAAACTGAAATATTTGATTTCACTCCGCCAATTAAGATAAGTTATAATTGAATCCATCTTTTAATCTCATAAATAATTTTGATATCAAGATAACCTCTATCAAAATGTTTTCCGCAGAAAATGACACTTCCTTTTCAAAAGTAACATCATCACTGATAAGGGAGTCTAAGTCTAAGGAATTATCTCCTCACTGTATTCAATTTCATAAATACTTGATGTTGACAACTATTGTGAAGATAATTATTAAGAAATGTTTGTTTTATGTAAGTAGAACTATGGAAACATTTGATAGTGAGAGCCAAAAAATGTGTAATACTACCAATGTCACTTACAGGGAGTGAAAAAAACAACTGTATTCTGAAAGTTTGTCCTTAGTACCATTCCATACCAAAAAGGTAATCAATATACCTTTTATATAATGACAGATTCACAAACATGTGTGCAACTAGAAATTGGTACTCCCACTGACTCATAACAACATTAGTAAAAACTGTGTTCATTTTATCCCACATATCCACACATTTTCATTTGCAGTAAAACTTATCTTGAAATACAAAAAAAAAAAAAAAGTAGGCAAGAACCAAATCAAGAAGTTCACAAATTATATTAATCCTCATATTTTTATAAATGTGGAAGGTTGGGTGCAGGGCTGGCAACTTGATACCGTAAAACTCCACTGCTAATCATGAGCGGGCAGGTGATCGGCTGTGGTGACTCCTAACCGGGAAAAGCCGAAAGAAGAAGAAGAACAAAAAGTAAGCACAGACAATCTGATAAACAATATACACACAGAAGATCTAACAAACTAGATATATTGCAGTTAAATAATTGGAACAGAGTTAAAGAAGCAGAAGTAGAAGTGATGGAGATATGAGTAACCACTAACAGGTTAGGAAATGTAATAGAAACCTGTAAGATAAAAGAAGGAATTAATTTATGTGTGTAGTGGATTTAGAGCAGTATAGGTGTGATAAGCTGAATCACAGTTTAGGATGAGTGACTTAATCAGGCAGATCAGGTGTATGATAGATAAAGTACTAGCAGATAAACATATTGGTTTATGTGGTATGTCATTTGAATGGACAGCTGCATTTAAACTGTTTTATTAAGTATAATTTGAAGTGTAACCTGAACAGAGAGTAGTTTGTGTTTTAATTTAGATAAGGAGGAAGTAACTGCCATAGTTTGGAGCTAGTGCAGGATGCAATGGCCAGTAGAATGCAGTCTGAGAGAAGGTGCTTGAAGGAAGAACCAGATCTGGACTGGCTTCTTAGTTTACAATTTTCAGTTGCAATAAAAAATTTGAAACAGTGATGGGGAAGAGGTGTTAAGTTTGAGTATTTTGATGAGTAAGGAAGCAAGAAGAATATTTGATCTTGTCTGCATTGGAATCCACTTAGCCTTCGAAAGACTAAGACAGTGGTGTCCATTCAATGATGTTTTAGCTAGGACTCAGCATATTTTATTGGAGAGGGTCTGAAGTGTTAAAGTGTTTTTGACAGAGTCTGATACAAGCAAAGGAAGACCATGCTCAAATTAGCAAGGAGGAGGCCTTTTCTTATAGCAGCCATTTCCTGATGTGAGAGGAACTGAGATATTTTGTTGGCACAGAAGAGTACACTGTGGATCTTAACTCTCACCTTTTCTATGTGTTCATGGAAGTTTAGTGATTGGTCTAGCCATAACCCCAAATATCTAAAGGACATGCTGGTTTCATTGGGGTTGTTGTCATAGCCAAGGATATTAAAGGATTGGAGAATCTGGATATTCTTTTATGATTTTGGCAGTGAGCAGTAGTTCATTGGGGTTTAGCCAGTATTGTAAATGAAGCTGAATTTCAATTGGATGTTGTCAGGAATCAGACCTACAGATGGACCATATCACTGCAAAAAGATATCATGTTAAGTGGGCTAGGTCTAGTGGGAGTTTGTGTATGAAGACTGAGAAAAGAAGAAGTGCTTGAAAGGAGCCGTATGAGACTCCGGAGTGAATAAGGGAGCTGTTGGAAAGAGTAGATCTATCTATACCTGGAATGAATGGTTGCATGAAAGTCTCTGAATCATGTAATGGCATTAGGGCTGACACCAATAGCTTGCGCAGATGAAGAAGAATGTGATTTTACCCAAGGTAGAAGTACTCTTAGCTGATCATATTTCTGTACAGACACTGTTCTTACTCTCATTAGTGGAAAATGACCAACTAATTGTGACTTTGTTTATTGATCCTATGAGTGCTGTTAATCTTGTCAACCATATTGCCATTATTAACTTATGCTCCTCTACTGCAATGGGTCCTCCCACCTTATCTTGGTTCAAGTGCTTATTTATTTTATCTTTTGATCATTTTCCATCTTTGTCTAAGTGAAAGATCACACGTTTGCAGTAGAGACCTGAAAGTCAAAGTTTTACCACATATATGTATACCTTTGTAACAGGTCTTTCAGATTCTCACTTGGTTCAATTTCGTCTCTTAAACTCTTGTGTATCTCAAGGCTCATTTTTAGGTCACATCCTTTACAGTGCTGTCATTATCTTCTTATCTTTATATGTATTGTACCCTAGTCTGATAAACTTATGGTCTTTTGGTCTCTGGCCTCAAACAGCTTAATTCAGAGAAATGTTTTTCAAGACTAACAAAATTCATGTATGG
>NC_056728.1:1785969679-1786014679 GCF_019279795.1 Protopterus annectens | reverse complement strand
TCCACACTCAGAAGGGATAGAATGGGTCAGCCTTTTGCTCAGATCTAAGGATGCTCCACTACATGAAATTACTTTAGTGGAGTCTTTACTGGACATTATTCTCACAAATAATTACTTTTTATTCGACAAAGAATTTTATTTACAGAAACGAGGTGTCGCTATGAGGTCGCCCTGTGGTGCCAGTTTTGCTAACCTGGTAATGGCGTACTGGGAAAAAACTTTTGTTTTCAAAGCTGAGCACTCTAGGGTGAACCTCATTTTTTACACCCGTTTCTTGGATGACATCTTTGTGTTATTTAACGGTAATGATACACAGGCTAAAACATTCATTTATTTCTTGAATTCTACAACTGAATTCCTTGTATTTACATCTACATTCCATACAGATACAATTGATTATTTAGATGTCAAACTGTCAAAAGATAAAGTCAATAAGGGGTATGTATCCCAGATTTTTAGAAAACAAACATATTGTAACTCATTTCTATACTTTTCTAGCTGCCACCCGTTTCACCAGAAGCGGTCTATTGTAAAAGGCCAACTAATTAGGGCAGCTAGGATGGTTACACTTGAGTTTGACTTCCATCAGGAATGTGATTTGTTAAGTAGGATGTTTGAACAGCGTGGGTATCCTAGCGAATTAGTCAGATCTTTAATCAGTGAAGTCTCAGAAAAAAGGAGACTAGGGTTTGTTCCCCCCATCCTTTGTTTAAACAACTTAGGTAATGATGGACTGGCTCCCTGTATGGAGGATAGCCTTTCTAGTGAATTAGATGTAACACAAACCTCAGTCTCTAACTTTAAGGGTGGATTTATTACCACTTTTTGTTTAGATAGCGGCCGAGTTAGATCTATTTTATACAAAAACTGGCAGTTTATTCTAAGTGACAATTCACTATTTAGTAAATTGGGTTCACTTCCAAATATAGTTTTCCGTAGAGGCTATAACCTCAAGAATTTACTTGAAAGTGGTGGCCATCAGACTAAAACACATAGATATGCAGGGATGACTATGTGTGAATCTTGTAAGATGTGTAGATTTGTAGAAGTTGGTAATACATTTGGTACTAATGGCTACAAGTTTGAAATTAAATTCAAACTTAATTGTAATTCTAGACTGGTTGTATATATAGCAAGGTGTGTTTGCTGCCCCGCATTCTACGTGGGGGAGACTGAACGTAGACTGTGGGACAGCATGTATGAACACACCTATGCTATTTCTGTCAACAAGATAGACAATCCATTGGCAAGACATATTGCGAACAATGTGGGCCACAAATTCTTGTTTAAGGCTATAGACCAAATTCAAACTAACATGAGAGGGGGTCCATTGAACTTACTTTTGGAAGAACACGAATTAGCATGGCAAATTCGATTAAATGCATTTGTGGCCCCAGGACTGAACGATGCTTACAATATTGCTTGCTTATTGAAATTAAGAAGCCTGAAATGGTAACTAGTTTAGGTTGTGAGTATATTCACACCTATACTTGTATGAACAACTAAAAGTAGAGTGAATTTGAGGTTGGGTTGTACATTGTGGTTTGAATTTAATGTTTTTCGAACTTAATGTTTTTCGAACTCAATGTTTTGTTTGGTTAATTAACAACATTCAAAACTGTAATTGACAAGAGTTTTGGTTTGGTTTTTTTTTTGGTAAACTTGCAGCTAGTTTACTATGTATTTATGAATAATGTGTCTACTTTTTTAGTGAAGGTCTTTTTAAAAAAATCTATTAGAGAGAGGTGTGTCTATCATGTGATATGACAATTACTTAAACACTGCTCTTTGAAACTTTGTATGTGTTTCCGAAGAAGTTGCTACATTTTGGCAACTAAAAGCTCTTAAAATTAAATGGTTCTTATTTTTACTTTTATCGGATTCCTGTTACATCTGTTGTGTTGGGACAAGGAGCTGCTGACTTGGTCTTTGTTTTTCAGTTGTTTATTTTTTCTCACGTTTTATCTGTTATATACTCATATGAATATATGTATGTGTCTGTGTCTCTCTCTCTATATATATATATATATATATATATATATATATATATATATATATATATATATATATATATATATATATATATATATGTGTGTGTGTGTGTGTGTGTGTGTGTGTGTGTGCATGTGTGTGTATCTGTATCTATATCTATACATCTACAGAGTCAATTATCCAAACGTCGGTTATCCGAAACGTTTTTTATCCAAACCAGCCTTCCAAAGTTTTCAGGTAGGAAACTAAATATGTAAACATTATGCAGATTCCCTTGAACATGTTTTTGTGAGCTTGTAGCCAGATCATGTATGAAAAATATTCTTTATTGTCCAATGGAATCCCTTAATGGTTGAAAAGTGTATTCCTGCATGCAGGAAAAACAAGATTTTATAAGTTTTTTATCTACTTCAATTATATGTTTGATTATCCAAACAGTTTGATTATCTGAACTACTTCAGGTCCCAATTAGTTTGGATAATTGACTCTTTACTGTATATCTATACAGTAGCTGTCCATACGCACACACTCACACACACACACACACACACACACACACACACACACACACACACACACACACATACACACACATACATAGATTTGTATATACACACACATATATATATATATATATATATATATATATATATATATATGTGTGTGTGTGTGTGTGTGTTTGTGTGTGTATGTGTATGCTCATATATTGTTTGATATAGATAGATATAAAAAAAAATCCAGCAGATACAGGCATTAGTCCAGGACCCTCAGCTCCAGGATGTGCCATTGACAGTCAAACACTTTTTTATTACATTTATTATGTTCAGTACTACTAAATCTCTTTAGCTTATGTGCTGGATATAAGAATTGTTAGGCATGCATCTTTATTTTTAGTTAAAAAAAACCTAAACCGAAATAATAGTAAACTTTCCTCAGCCATCTTTCTTGATATTTCCAAAACCTTTGATATGGTAAACCACCAATTACTCATACACAGTTTGAAAACTATTTGCCTTGATGACCAAGCCATTCAGTGGTTTCAATCTTATCTCAATGGTAGACAACAGGCTGTCCTATGGCAAAACAAGCTATCTACCCTTTTAGCTATCACCCTCTGAGTGCTCCAGGGATCCATATTAGGACCCATATTATTTTCCATTTTTATTAATGACATGTATATGGTCATCCCATATGCAACATGCATTCAACATGCGGATGACTCCACATTAATATGCTCGGCCACCTCGCCTATAGATCTGCAGACTTTATCGTAAAATACTTTTAACACAGTTGAACATTGGCTCCTTAATCGCCGTCTTATGTTAAATCCTAATAAAACCAAGTTGCTGCTTTTCTCCCCCACTTGCAGGTCTTCCCCACCAACCTTTACTTTAAAGTCCAACAACAGCACCATTATTTCACCAGATTTCTCAACTAAAATTTTAGGAGTTATAGTAGATATTAACCTTAAGTTTGATCTGCATGTTAATAAAACTATTAAAACAGTTAATAAAAGACTTGGCTTCCTATACAAGATTAAGCCCTTCCTAACACCATTAGCTTGACCAGTAATTGCTCGCACACATCTACTCTGCACCCTCCTCCATGCCTCCCCATTCTTCACAAACCTTAGTAAAACTGACCTTAACAATGTTGCAAGCTGCTATAATCACATTGCTAGATTTGCTACCAGTGCAGCCTACAGAACTCATCACTGTCTTAACCTAAACCTTCTAGGGTAGCTTGAATTGCCTAACCAACTTCAGGTTAACCAACTAATAGTAGCACACAAGGTTCTCTACAAACCAGAAAATATAGCTGTACTTATAAACCTCATCACCCCCTATAGTAACCTCAGGGCACTTCGCTCATCAGATCAGCTCTACTTGCATTCCAGGTTATAAACCTACGATTAATAGGCCACCTAACTCTCCTGGCCTGTCACCTCAACATTAGAAGTATAAACAACAAGGTACATGAACTTTATGTACTCCTGGCTGTCCACTCCCCTGAAATACTCTTGTTTATCTGAAACCTGGTTAAAACCTAACACTACAGATAATGAAGCGTTAACACCTGGGTATAACATACTCAGGCTGGATCATGCTTCCAGGTAGGGGGGTGAGGTACCTGTTCTCTATAAATCTGTGTTAAACATCATCATTGAAGCTATACAACCACCTCAAATTAAAAACTCAGAGATTCTTGCCACCAAATTGCAACTTAATAAAAAGAAATGTATCAATATCATCTGTATGTACATTCCCTCAGGAAATAATATATCTACACTTGAAGATACACTTCACTGGCTGTCATGTCACTACCCCCAAGAAACCTTACTACTCGGAGATTTTAACATAGACTGGAACACCTGTTCCTCAGAATCCCCAACCACTCATGTTAACCTGCATGCATTTACACAAATCATAACCACCCCTACCAGGATAGATAAACCTAACCATAAAGAAAGCATACTTGATTGGATACTTATCAATAGTCACTCCCAACTGTACACTTCTGGGACCCTTCCTGATGACTTAAGTGATCACCTTCTTACCTACATAATTAAGCATAAAGCCATCAACCCCCACCAACCCATACTCAAAATGGTGAGAAACAAAAAGAACTTTAACCTTGCCAATTTCCAACAGGAACTAAACTCATGTAAATGTTCAATTCTAAAACACCTCCCCTTAGAGGAAGCAGTTGTAGACTTCAACAACAAATTCCTTGAGATCCTTGACTCTCATGCACCTGTTCGCTCAATAAGAATAAAGCCAAAAACTACGCCATGGCTTTCCAAAGAGTCCAAACTAAAAATCACCCTCAGAAACAAAGCATGGGCATTATGGTGTACTGCAAAAGACCCCCAAGATCACATCATTAAATATAGGCAATCAAGAAATGAGACTAAAAAATCCATTTTACAAGACAAAAAAAAACTACTACTATAATCTACAGCAAATAAATCAAAACAACCCTCAGAAGTTTTGGGCAGGTTTAAATAAACTATTACATCCTGGACAAACTTCCACCATGACCCCTGCAGCCACCATTGATAAACCACCTGAGGAAGTCTCAGACAGTTTTAACCGATTCTTCACAGAGACCATCCATGCCCTAGCTAGCCAACTACCTCCAAGCTCCCCTGGCCCTGAAGACACCACCCCTAGTAACCAAATCTCATTCAGATTCCAACCAGTTGTCACTTCATTTATCTGTATCTTGATCAAAAAATTAAAACCAACTACACTCTCTGCTGATCTACTCCCTGCCGGGTATCTACAAAAATCAGCTGATGCCATTGCTTAGCCCATCTCAATACTAATCAATTGAACCATAGTAGAAGTTAAAATCCCCACCATCTGGAAAATATCCTATGTAATCCCACTTCACAAAGGAGGTAGCTCTGCTGAACTATCTAATTATAGGCCAATAGCTATATTATCTCCACTTGCAAAGATTATGGAAAAATGTATTCATAGACAACTGTTGCACCACCTAATTCAGAATAACCTTATGGCAACCTCACCACAACACTACTTCAACCCTCCTAGCCTTTTCCAATACCATAAACCATAATCGCAACAATAATAACATATCCTCTGCCCTCTTCTTGGATCTTTTCAAGGCATTTGATATGGTTGATCACCAACTTGTAATCCACACCCTGAAAACACTCTGTCTAGATACTAAAGCCCTTCAATGGTTCCAATCTTATCTGAGTGGCAGACAGCAGGCTGCCCTTTGGCAAAACAAACTATCTAACCTGCTACCCAACTCCCTTGGTGTACCCCAGGGTTCTATACTAGGGCCCCTTCTGTTCTTCATTTTATTCAATGACCTTTATATTGTTATCCCAAAAGTCAGCTGTATCCAATGTGCTGACAACTCCACCCTGATCTGCTCGGCCACATCTCCAACAGAACCATGGTCAGCTACCCAGAACACCTTCATCATAATAGAAAACTGGATTTCTGGTCGTTGTCTGATCTTATATCCCAAAAAAAAAACAAACAAAACTGTTACTTTTCTCACCAACACATAGGGTCTACTGCATTTACCTTTACCATAACATCCAATAATGGCACTATAATCTCCCCAGACTCCTCTACAAACCTACTATGTGTTGTCACAGATAACAATCTTAAATTCGACCTGCATGTTAATCAATCCATCAAAACCATCAATAAAAAACTAGGGTCACTTTACAGCATAAAAGCCTTCTTAACCCCACCTGCATGAATTGCCGTAGCTAGCTCACACCTACTTCAACTCTTCTGTACACATCCCCTTTAATCTTTAATTTAAATGTATGTCCTTAACAATCTCTCTATCTGCTACAACCACATTGCCAGATTTGCCACTGGACTGCCTTATAGGACACATCACTGTATCAATATAAACCAGCTTGGGTGGCTAGAACTGCCCAGCTTGATCCAGTATAACCAACTGATTATGGCTTATAAAATCCTTTACAATCCAGTCAGTACTCCTGCACTTAAAAACATTATCACCCCCTGTAACAATTCCAGACCTCTTCGATCTTCTAACAGACTGCTAGTTCAAACTATCAAAATTAATAACTCAGCCAGTGACTTTCTCTTTGCCAACTCTGCAGGTAGATCCTGGAACTCACTCCCAGCTGATTTTACTTTACTTACAACCCTGAATCAATTTAAGATAAGACTCAAATAATATTTTACACTAAACTGGCTATGTCAATGTATCAAACCTGACTAACTCTCCTCTAGTATGAGTTAAAAACTGTAATTTAGCTTATTTGTGTTATTTAATCCAGATTTACACCCGGGAGTATCTCTAACCTTGGAATTTGTATAACTTGTTAAGTATGTAACCACTGTATATATTGCATCTGTAATCTTAACTGCTTACCTTGGAGCTTTTCTCCTCAGGCCTCCACTGAAAATGGACATGTATCCAGTTGGACTATCCCGGTCAACAAATTTAAAATAAAATAAAATAAATAAATAAAATAGGCTACTCTTACAAACTGTCAAATCCAACAGCTCAGCTGGAAATTCTCTATTCTGTTGGCAAAACCTGGAATTCTCTTCCTGCTGATCTTACTTCAGAACTCTCTCTACCTCAATTCAAGAAAGGTCTGATTCAGATGGCTATGTCCTTGTCCTAATCCTGACTAATTCTAACCATTCCTAATGTGCTAAAATAGAACTTTTACTACACGTGACTGAATCTTAATTGTAATTCCATGATCTTCTAGTTTTTGCTACCATGTGAGCCTGCTGACATCTGAATTTCCTATTAATGTTTGAAATATTGTCCAGAATTTGATGTCTGTGTTTAAATTGTAAGAATGCAATAATATGTTGTCTGTATGTCTGTAGCTTTTCTCCCCGGGCCTCTGCTGAAAATGGACATGTATCCAGTCAGACTAGCCTGGTAAACAAATGTAAAATAAATAAGTAAATAAAAAAACAATAAATGTGGAATGGAAAACACTGTATTTACATCTGTATTTGCAGGGCCTACCATTTGTGCATGCACAGCATGGATCAGTATTGCTGTTTACGTTGAGACATTTTATTTATTTATTTTTGTAAATGTTTGCTTGTTTTAAAGTGAAATAACAAACGTCTAAATGTTAATAATGTCATTGGCCAAAGATGCAAGGTGCTGCAGCGTTTTTTTGCTGGCTTTTCATGATTCATGAAAAGGTAATTAGCAGAAAACATGAGAATATTAACTAGTACAATACAGAGTTGCAGACTGTGAGGCTTTTGCCTTGGAAGTGGAACACTGGATCACAGTAATAAGTTTTTTTTCTTTTGCATCTTGGCAGAAAAAGCAATTTTTTATAGCTCTTAACTGCCTCTGAGTTTGCAGAATGCCTTTAATTTTACTTCCTACTTTTGCCCTGTTCCTTGTAAGATGTCTGATTTTCTAGAAAATCACTGAGGGGCGCAGTCAGTCAGTAATGCCAAGCTTAGAGGTTTTTCAATTCTTGAAGTTTTCATTATTTTGCTAGCTTTCTTAACCTATTCATGTTATATTATATCATTCTTGCCAGTGATTATATTGCCCTGCTTTACTTGTTGTTTTGACATGGGATCGGGTCACTAATTACAATCTGCTGTTAGTACTTTTTCTGACTTTTTCAAATGTTGCCCTGTCACTGGGAATATTTGCTGCTTACAACAACTGCTGCTAATAATTTAGTTGATTAGTTGGGGTACTTTTGAGCGATTCACCACATGCAGTTGATGGTGACTCCTGGTCATCCAGCTTTAATAGCCTACTCTGAGTTGTTTGAACTGTTTTAACTATTTTAGCTCTGACTTAATTTCCCCTTGGGGTCTATATTGGGGGGTTAGAGTACCAACGACATTCTTCTGATGCTACGTTACCACGTCTTTAAAATTTAAACTTATTACTTATGTGAACTGAGTTTCATCCACATCCATCTTTGTAAGAAATCACAAGGACTTAACCATTTTTTCTTCCAGTTTAGTGGACATTGTTTTTAACTTAAATATTCAGAAAACTACTGGTTCATCAAATTCAGAGGGAATCAAAAGTCTTGATAGTTGTCATATTTAGCCTGGGCAATATTTACTTGACTGCTATTTAACTTGTGCTATTAGATGAAATTCGGATTGCTATTTATTGCTATTTATTTTTTATTTATTGACATTTGTTAACTGGATTGGTCCAACTGTGGCCTGTTTTCAGTGGAGACCAAAGGAGAAAAGCTCCAGTTACAAAGAATTTACAGTGTATAAAAAATTTACAGTGTATAAAAAATTTCACAATCAAAGAATTACAGAAATCTGAAAGTACAACAAGTTTAAGATACAAAGTAGCACACATGCACTAAGTGATGTACACATAGCATTATTTACAAAGAAAAATATAGATTCGTATAGGATTTTAATTCATTCAGTATTGTTAATTGTGTTTAGCAGGTAACTGCCTTGAAGGTTACTAGGTGAATTGGGGAGAGATTATTTTAGATACATATACAGGGGTATGGTGGGTTATATTGTGTCATGACAGGGGCAAGTTTTGGTGTTAAAGTTTTTTTTAAAGTGTGATGGGTGAGTAATGGAACATACGTATAAGGGATGTTTGTTCCAAGCTTGGGCTACAGAGCATTTATATAAAAGTTTACCTACATTTTTCTTTGGTTGGTAGATATCCAGGAGTTGCTGGTTAGAGGTGTGGAGGGTCCGAGGTGGGGTAAAGGTGGAGACTATGGATGAGAGAGCTGGGCAGGAAGTAGGTTTGTATAGAATAGAGTATAACATTTGAAACTGTGATAGAAGGAGTAGTTGGGGGAGTTAAAGCCATTGGAGAGAGTTTAGGGCCAGGCAGTGGTCTGAGTTGTATGGAGAGTTTGTAATAAATTTAGTTATTTTCTGGTATGTTTGTTGAAGTTATTGATTTTTCAAAGAACATTTTATTGTTGCAATTTTTTATAGGAGTCAGTTAGTAGTCATCTTTGCTGTAGTAGTTTTTTTTATTTATTGTATTTCAGTTTTACTTATCGTACATGGAACCTGAATAGTATTTCACATTTGCAATAGCTACTTTATGTTGTTGTGACACTTATATGCTTTGATGTTTTGTTTCATTATTTTGTAAAAGAGGTTAGGGCTTAAGCTCTATAATAAATTTGAAGCTGATTGCTCTGAAAATGCATGACAATGCAAACCCTGTTGCTCTGCTGACATAATAAGTTAATTAGGGATGTTTAAATAAAAACTTCCAGTATTCTCAGCCTTTGCTCCCATTATATTTTGAAGTTGCCCTTGATTTTGATTTTCTAGCAAATCATTGAAGATCATTGTCAGTAAATAATAACAGACATTTGGGGTCTATATCACATCATTGAACCTTAATTTATCGAATGCCTAATCGTCAGTTTTTTGGCTGTGTCCGAGTCTTGTGCTAAGAAGTTGAGATATATATTTTTTATCACAATCAGATGATGTTTACGCAACAAAGTCATTTTAACTGCTTGGTGTTGGCGTGGTTTGTCTGTGGATGAAAGTAACTTATTTTCTTCTTTGTTCAGTTTAAACAACTAGGCTTTACAGCATTAGTGTGCATTTGTGTGAAATAAGTTGGAATGCTTGAACTGCTGTGTTTGTGTGATATAAACTTGAAATACATTGTGTCCATAATTTCTTAATTATTTTAACACAATCATATCTAAGGTGTACACAGTTAGCAGAGGGCCAGTAATTGCTGAATATGTGGACTGTCTGTAAATGCAAATGGCAGCCTTTGACTGTTATAATCACATTAAGCCATTCTTTAGTCTGGCTTTGCAGGACTAGTGTGCATTTATGTAATGCAAATGGAAATATGTTTTTGTGACCATTTTTGTATCACACTCAGGCATTTGAGATGTACAAAGTTAAATGGCTGTAGTTGATGGATATGAATATTGATGGGTTATAATGACAGCAGTTCAAATAGTCTTAAATCAGAAAGGTGAATCCAGAAGAGCATGAACATTTGTGTGTATTCCAAAGAAAAGAAAATGTGTGTGTGTGGGGGCCCAGAATTTGAAAACCACTAAGGGCCCAAGTGCACAAAGTTTTGTCACTATATGAAGCATTGTTACACACACACACACACACACACACACACACACACACACACACACACACACACACACACACACACACACACACACACACACTTAAATTTCCAGAAGCCATCCATCAAATCATGGTAAAAACATATGAAAATGTAAAAAATATGAGTGAACAACAAATTTAAATAGAAACAAGTACATAATATGTAAACACACACACACATTTATATACATAAGTATATATTGTTTGGTCTGAATAATGAGTGCAAACCCACAGAAATCCCATTTCACTAAGTCTGTTCCTTGCAGAAATGGTACTTCCTAAAGTTTTCAGTAGACCCCTGACTCAGGTTTTTGGAGGGAACAAAGACCCCCCACCTTACATATCCTTCCTCTATGGACTTAACATTTCTGGCAGAAGTTGGCAAAATTCACAAAATAGGTTCTTTAGTTTTTGCCTTTTGTAATTATCCAGTCCAGTTTTCTGATACAGTATATTTATACGTTACATTTAGATGCTGGCTAGCTTTTCTAGCTTCCCAGAATTCCAGTGAGCCCTATTTTTATCACGTGGTCGCTGTCTTCTGCATTAGAAATCTTTTCTTTAAGCTGCTACATTTATGAATGTGTATTCCACATGATGCTTCGTTCCTTCATTTGCCCCTGAATATTTGAAAGTTGTTTGAGTGGACTGCCTTTATCCATTTTTATTACATGAGCCAAAACTACTGAGTCTTCTCTTTTGCACAGTTTTATCACTGAATAAATGTTAAGGTATCTTGTTTCCATGTGTTGAATCTTAACATGACTTTAATCCAAAACTTTTGAGTTCTGCTCAACTACTCCTGCCTGTCATTTTTATTTTTATTAATGTATTTTCACCTCTTGACAGATATACCATCCCTTGCTTGGATTTCTTAGTTTCCTCTTTTTTTTTTTTGAATTGGGTCTTTGAAAATGGCTAGGACAATTGTTCTGATAAGTTTAGCTATGATTATCCAACAGCAACTTTTAGTAGCTCAAGTCTTTGTGTATGTGACAGTTTGCATGCTTCACTCCACATTTGGCAGGCATCCTGACTGGAAGCTTTGCTGTCACTTACATTTGGTTAGCTCTGCTTAACTTTATGTTCTGGATATATGGTTTGCTCATCTACTACATCTTTTTATTTACAGTGAAATATGCCTTCCTAATTTGCCTGTTATAATTTCCATGCTTTCGTATTTCTTGTATTCTATGTGGTTCTTTGCTTTTTACAAGATCATGGCCGGAAAAGGTTTTTAAGCCAGTTTACTACTGAAATGAGTACATGTTATGTCTTTAACCTTAGAAAATAAATATTCAACTTATATGTGATTGATTCTTTGCTTTTCTTGTGCTTTGCAGTGCTAGCAGCTTCAGTCTTTTCATAAACTTAGTGCTATTACAATGTTAGAAAGCAAACAAAGCAATGATAGCTGAGACTATGAGATGCTGTAGTTGTTACTTCATAATGCCTTCATAGCAAGTACTTTAAAATGAGGGAGGATGTGTAGAAAAGCACATTTCACTTTCTGTACATCTTAAAATGATTTGCACTCAAGTATGAGTGCCATTCTGCTGCCGACAGTAGAAAAAGGAATCATTATCCTTTTGTTGATGTCACTTATATACTATTAACTGTACTTTGTCAGACTTTGATAGCTTTTATCAGTGCACAGTTATTGTGTTGTCTCACCTCTGCCTGCCTTCCTACTGGGAACAATAAGCTTAGCACAAGCTATTACTGATTGTGCTGAATCCCGGGTTTTCACCTGCTGTTCACCCTTTCTGGGGACTGTGTCATCTTCGTGTTGTGAGACACAGCTGTCATGTAGCCAGACATTGAGTGGATTAGGTGAAAACATCTTCTCTGGCACAGAGCCAGGCAGGAGACTAGCTGATTGCATCTTATTGCAAGCAAGTTTATAGAACTCTCTTTTCCCACTATGTGCTGTGTAAAACACATCACTAAACATTGCAATCTAACACAACAAATCTCAGAAGGTATACGATTTAACACTGTCTACAGCATCTACTGACATTTCTTTATGGAAAAGAATAAACACCATTTCAGTGTTTCTTTTCCCAGATTAACAATAGCTGTTAGTACTTTTTGTGCATGTTAGAGGTCTCAAAACTAAATGCAGCACTTTATTGGTGTGGGAACTATTGTTCAGTTGTGGATTGTCTTTATAGATATGTTTTTGGGTGATTTTAATTTTTTTAAAAACTATGCAGATGAAATTGGTCATATTGGCTTGGATTAAGTAGAAACATGCTAAGAAAAGAGCAGGCTGTCCTGGTATGGTAACTACACATCAGGTGTATCACCTGAAACTGGAATGAAACATCTGTATTTGTTCTTATCTAAATATTTTTTTTAACAGGTTCATAATTGATTACTAAGCTATCAGCCCAAGAGACATTCTAAGCCTAGCCAAGCTTACTCTAAATTTGACAAAATATTGCTGACGTGTCTATACCCCAATGAATTTTATGGTCACTATATAAGCTTATACACACCAAGTATTCACAAGCTGCCTTTATCCATTAGGGACATAGTTACAAAACCCGGGGTAAATACATTTTACTTTATAAGCCATGACATCAAAGTGACCATTTGTAGCAAGTCACATACATAGCTGCTGTCATCATAAGTAGATGTATATATAAGGCTAGTAAGAATGTATGGGTTGTAGTCATAGGTAAATAATGATGTGCTCCCCCTGGCTAACAGTGAATTTTTATAAGCTAAGTTGAGAGTGGTTTAAACCAACATCCTTTTATCAAACATCATACAGTAAGCATTTGAGTTTGTTTGTTGCAATATCCACTGAATTGTACAGTTTTTGTTACTCATAAAATCAGAACATAGCTTCCTGGTGAACTGTATGTGCACAGGCACGCACACATGAACACTCACACTCACACGCGCACACGCGCACACACGAACACACACACACACACACACACGCACACACGCACACACACACACACACACACACACACACACACACACACTCTCACACACACACACACACACACACACACACACACACACACACACACACACACACACACACACACACACACACACACACACACACACACAATGTTCCATTGTTAACCAAACATTACAGCCATTTCTTTGATACTACCCATATGTTCAGGTTTCATTAATTTTTCACATAAGAAGGCTGTAGAGTCTGAACCAGGCTCAGTCAAGTACTTTTTTTAATATGCGCGATGGGTAGGTTAATAAATCAAGTCATTGTAGTAAAAGGACTTCATGAATGTTTCAATCCCATTTGTCAAACCACAGAAATATCAGGCTGCTATGCAGGCAACAATGCCCAATGGGATGTGTGTTACTATGTAAATAATGCATATCCAGGAGTGTTCTGAAAGCCCAATGCCACAGGTGTCATACCCCTGGGAGGGAGTTATTTACACAATAATGCACCCTGGAGGTATTGCTCTTTGACAACGGGCTGTCTGTACAAAGTCTTTTCTTTTAGTTACTTGTTTTTTATTATTATTATTTTTGCATTTATATTTTTGATGTAAAATAGTTCCTCTACCTCAGACTTGCTGTAGTATATATAAATGGTGTTGGAGGAAGTATTTTACATCCAAAATATAAAATTTCCAAAGAATGTCTGGATTTTTACCTCATTTTTTTGGTTTGCTGGCAAATCACTGGGGATTGAAGTCACTAATTAATGACATACATTTGACTTTCAGGCTTTATTTACTTCACAAAATACATGCTAAAACAAATCCTTTTATTCTAGCAAGTTTCTAATTTTATAACAGGAAAGTTTAAAATCTGTTACTGTTTTGCATTTTTCTTCTCCCTTTATTTTAGGTTTTATCCAGATTTCTTGAGCTAAGAGGTTGAGAGGTATGCATAGCTCTTAGTTTTAACTTCTGCTGCTACTACTCGATCGGTGTCTCTCTGTCTTACACATGCACACACACACACACACACACACACACACACACACACACACACACACACACACACACACACACACACACCTGCTTTCAGGCACGCAAGCAGAAATACACTTATACATGCATAAAAGTGCACACTTTTCTTTCTTTTTTTTAATGTTTCTTTTAATTGTACACTTGCTAAACAACATAGCACTGCTTATCGAGCATAAATAATGGCTTGATTGATCTCAATCTCACTTTGATCCCAGCATACACTCACACACAAACATACATAAACAAATACACACACTTTTCTATTTTTTTTTTTATTGTATGTTTGTTTTAATTTTACACTCACTAAACAGAAAAACACTGCTTACTGAGTGTAAAATAATAGTGGCCATTAGCTTCCTTAAAGTTGATGCTCCATGGATTAATATGCTGCTGTGAAGTGTTGGACTTGTTTTTCAGCTGGCATTACCTGTACATTAACACCTTGCTGGAGAACATTCATTCTGCACTCAGAGTTTATTGTGTGGTTTGCCATTCTATAATATAGCAATAACCCACGGCTGGGCGTGGGTATGCTGAATTCACCCAGGCATGTTATGGTTTGGTCATGAGGGCGAAGCCTGAGTGACCAAACAAAGCCAACCTTGGGTAAATTCAGCATTACCCACACCCGGCCATGGGTTATTGTTATTATACAGTGGTGTTAGTTTTGTGTTGTTGTTTTTGTATAGTTGTTATTTATGTTTCTGTTGGTTTTATTTTATATTTTGCTACTTATTCTGAGAGAAAATAGTCCCATACTTTTAGTTCAAGTTTATTGTTTATTTTATTTTTCATTTAATTTAATTAGATATTGGTTGGAAAAATGTATGGGTTGCTGTGATTATTTTAAGTGTTTATTGGGCCTGTAACAGTTTTTCTTTGTAAGTATAAAGTGTGTGTGCGTGCATGTAGTGAAAAGGGGAATGTAGTTAGTACAGCCAACTCTGTAGTCATGCCTTTTTTAATAGTTACACATTTAAGTTAGCTGTAGACTGTTATTTAATATAAGTTTTGGTATTTATACTTTCCTGCGGTGCTTAAGCAGGGAAAGTAGTTTATTATACCTTCACTCAATTGCAGCGGCTCCAGTAGTGCTTATAACTGTCACCTGTCCAGATTTTTGCAGTATGTCCAAATTTTTTGTCTCATATTTTTGGTCTTTTCTTCATAAAGTTTGCGTTGTTCTCAGAATTCTGTGGTCAATTTAAGGATTAAAGTCACTAAGTAATGGCACGCATTTGAGTTTCAGACTTCATTTTCCTTAGGAAATATGTGCTAACAGGGATACTGTTATTCTAGCAAGTTGGTAAGAGCAACATTTAAAATGTATCTGTATTTTCGGGCATTTGACAGTTTGACCATCAGTTATGTCAGGCTTTGTAAAGATTTCTTGTGCTTAGAGGTTGAGAGATGTGGTAGTGCTTTGTTGCTGTTTTGTGGTGTTCATGGTTTTATTAAGTTTTAATATGTTGCATATACGAACAGGAAAGTTTGGCCGCTCATTGATACTTTAGCAGCTGGACTTTTTCCTGCTGGTACATGCTGGATTTACAACAGGCACACTGGTTTGATTGGCCAATCAATGTGCTTGTTTTTCGGAACGTATGATGTTCCATTGTATAATACTGCATAAAGCTCAACAAAAAAAATAACATACAAATTAAATTGTTTACAAAGCAGACCCAACCACCTGTATAATCCAGTGGCTAAATTATTGACCCCAACTTGTTTTAGGCATTAAACTGCTGCAATTTGTAGGTGTCAGACTGTGGTAGCTCAAAGTTTAATGTAAATAATGTAGTGGACTACAGTCGTACCACATTTTACACTTGCCACAAAAGCAATGTTTCAACAGTTTTTACATTGCCAAGCAACAAGAAAGTAAAACCCATTTTTGCCATGCACGCTACTTTTCCTTTGGTGTACCAGTAAGCCAGACCTGACTTTTATAAGACTTTGAACTGACATGGCTTGAAAAATGTTTTGACATCTGTTTTTGACAATAGTCAAAACAGCCTTCAGATCTTTGTAGTTTAGAGTTAAAAAAAATAAAACTAGTCGTGTTAGTTATTCATTGCTCTAGAAGCCATACTTACAGTGGACTCAACCTTCATGCCAAAACAGTCTGTTTGTAATTATAGCATGATTTCTTCCCTGTTGCAATAAAATGCAATGCAATATGTCATAAGCCCCAGTTAGACACCCCCGCCGATATTACAGCTCCAGTAGAGAAGTAAAGTTCAGCTTTCTCATAGTAGTGTTTATTATTATTATAGAATAGTGCATTATAGTAAAATGCGTGTGCAGGTTTATCAAATGCAAAATGGAAGGTTACAACCCAAGTCAGATATGTACTGCAGCGGTAATTGCTGTTTTCTGCAATTATTTAAAAGCACAAACACACACAAGCACACAGATATGTACATTCACATACAGATACACACATACACACACACACACACACACACACACACACACACACACACACACACACACACACACACACACACACACACACACACACACACTCAAGCAAACATATATATACTCTTACACACATACACAGATGAGCACACAGATGTACACACACACACACACACACACACACACACACACACACACACACACACACACACACACACACACACCTGCTTTCAGTCATGCAAGCAGAAATACACTCATACATGCATAAAAGTGCACACTTTTCTTTATTTTTTAATGTTTCTTTTAATTGTACACTTGCTAAACAACATAGTACTGCTTATTGAGCATAAATAATGGTTTGATTGATCTCAATCTCACTTTGATGCCAGCATACACTCACACACAAACATACATAAACAAATACACACACTTTTCTATTTTTTTTTTTTATTGTATGTTTGTTTTAATTTTACACTCACTAAACAGAAAAACACTGCTTACTGAGTGTAAAATAATAGTGGCCATTAGCTTCCTTAAAGTTGATGCTCCATGGATTAATATGCTGCTGTGAAGTGTTGGACTTGTTTTTCAGCTGGCATTACCTGTACATTAACACCCTGCTGGAGAACATTCATTCTCCACTCAGAGTTTTTTGTGTGGTTTGCCATTCTATAATATAGCAATAACCCACGGCTGGGTGTGGGTATGCTGAATACACCCAGGCTTGTTATGGTTTGATCATGAGGGCGAAGCCTGAGTGACCAAACAAAGCCAACCTTGGGTAAATTCAGCTTTACCCACACACGGCCATGGGTTATTGTTATTATACAGTGGTGTTAGACTTGTGTTGTGTTGTTTTTGTATAGTTGTTATTTATGTTTCTGTTGGTTTTATTTTGTATTTTGCTACTTTTTCTGAGAGAAAATAGTCCCAGACTTTTAGTTCAAGTTTATTGTTTATTTTATTTTTCATTTAATTTAATTAGATATTGGTTGGAAAAATGTATGGGTTGCTGTGATTATTTTAAGTGTTTATTGGGCCTGTAATAGTTTTTCTTTGTGTTAAGTATAAAGTGTGTGTGCGTGCATGTAGTGAAAAGGGGAATGTAGTTAGTACAGCCAACTGTGTAGTCATGCCTTTTTTAATAGTTACACACTTAAGTTAGCTGTAGACTTTTATTTAATATAAGTTTTGATATTCATACTTTCCTGCAAATGCACAGTGTATGCACAGTGCTTAAGCAGGGAAAGTAGTTTATTATACCTTCACTCAATTGCAGTGGCTCCAGTAGTGCTTATAACTGTCACTTGTCCAGATTTTTGCAGTATGTCCAGATTTTTTGTCTCATATTTTTGGTCTTTTCTTCATAAAGTTTGCGCTGTTCTCAGATATCTGTGGTTAATTTAAGGATTAAAGTCACTAAGTAATGGCATGCATTTGAGTTTCAGACTTCATTTTCCTTAGGAAATATGTGCTAACAGGGATACTGTTATTCTAGCAAGTTGGTAAGAGCAACATTTAAAATGTATCTGTATTTTCGGGCATTTGACAGTTTGACCATCAGTTATGTCAGGCTTTGTAAAGATTTCTTGTGCTTAGAGGTTGAGAGATATGGTAGTGCTTTGTTGCTGTTTTGTGGTGTTCATGGTTTTATTAAGTTTTAATATGTTGCATATGCGAACAGGAAAGTTTGGCCGCTCATTGATTCTTTAGCAGCCGGACTTTTTCCTGCTGGTATATGCTGGATTTACAACAGGCACACTGGTTTGATTGGCCAATCAATGTGCTTGTTTTTCGGAACGTATGATGTTCCATTTTATAATACTGCATAAAGCTCAACAAAAAAAAAGAACATACAAATGAAATTGTTTACAAAGCAGACCCAACCACCTGTATAATCCAGTGGCTAAATTATTGACCCCAACTTGTTTTAGGCATTAAACTGCTGCCGTTTGTAGGTGTCAGACTGTGATAGCTCAAAGTTTAATGTACATAATGTAGTGGACTACAGTCGTACCACATTTTACGCTTGCCACAAAAGCAATGTTTCAACAGTTTTTACATTGCCAAGCAACAAGAAAGTAAAACCCATTTTTGCCGTGCACGCTACTTTTCCTTTGGTGTACCAGTAAGCCAGACCTGACTTTTATAAGACTTTAAACTGACATGGCTTGAAAAATGTTTTGACATCTGTATTTGACAATAGTCAAAACAGCCTTCAGACCTTTGTAGTTCAGAGTTAAAAAAATAAAACTAGTCTTGTTAGTTATTCATTGCTCTAGAAGCCATACTTACAGTGGACACAACCTTCATGCCAGAACAGTCTGTTTGTAATTATAGCATGATTTCTTCTCTATTGCAATAAAATGCAATGCAATATGTCATAAGCCCCAGTAAGACACCCCCGCCGATATTACAGCTCCACTAGAGAAGTAAAGTTCAGCTTTCTCATAGTAGTGTTTATTATTATAGAATAGTGCATTATAGTAAAATGCGTGTGCAGGTTTATCAAATGCAAAATGGAAGGTTACAACCCAAGTCAGATATGTACTGCAGCGGTAATTGCTGTTTTCTGCAATTATTTAAAAGCACAAACACACGCAAGCACACAGATATGTACATTCACATACAGATACACACACACACACACACACACACACACACATATACACACACACACACACTCAAGCAAACATATATACTCTTACACACGTACACAGATGAGCACACAGCTGTACACACACACACACACACACACACACACACACACACACACACACACACACACACACACACACACACACACACACACACACACGCACAAACTGAGAAACACAGATGGGCTTACAGACAGTCTTACAGCTACATTTACAGGTATATGCACACAGACACACACATACATATATACAAATGCATTTGTTTATTTATGTATTGTTCATTATTTGATAAATAAGCAAAGGAAGGGACTATTTTTTGCAAATCATCCTTTAAAATTACAAAGCAAACAATAAAAAAATAAAAGAAAGGAAGAACAGTCAATGGGTAATTTGCTTTGAACAGCAATATTCTCCATAGTGGATGTTATAGAGAAATAATGGCCCTTCCATTGCCGTGGCAGACTTCATCCTATAGTACTAGACATCATAACAGCCATGGGTGGACCATTATTTCGCTATAATGCATAATCCTTTAAGTATTATTGCTGACTTCTTAACATTGAATAAATCCATGGCAGAAACAGGGATCATCCTCCCAGATGGCCTAACAGATCTCCAAGAACTCTTTCATTGTCTTACAGTGAGGAGCAGCAGGAAGGAGTCCATTTTTATTTTTTGCAGCTGAATACCCAGATCCTATAATCCATACAGTAACTGCAGTCGGACCAAAAGCAGACAAACATTTCTATACTAAACTTTATTTTAACAAGAAGACACATGTTTTGGTCCAGATTAATTTTTATTTACTTAACTGAGAATAGTCAGCATTAACGTAGAGAGCCTTACTGATACAGGTTAGGGGAGCCCTTAGAGTTCAAATGATCCCAGTTGTGTATACCAGCAATTTGACAGAGATCACCTCTGGTGACAAAGTCCCTCATAAACAGCAAAAAACACTTAGTGGTAGATATGGATGTGGGACATTTCATCAAAGTCAATACATTTGTACTGCATGAGACAAAATGTTTGAAAAACTGTTCAGTCATAACAAAATGATTGTTTTTAAGGAGGTAGGACTTGTATACCTCCCATGTAGTGGTCTGTCTCCCCTGTACCCAGCCATTTCTGAAGCCTCTGCACTTTTGACCAAATGTAACGCCCTTGTAACACTGACTTTGGTCAATGGAGTTAAAACTGGACCATATACACATTATCCCACATTTGTGTGTCACAAAACTATGCAGACTTCTTTCTGAGTATTGGAGAATGTCAGTCTTTTGTGGGAAGTGGTGCTCTGCATTTACCCTTTCCCTTATCACATGGTATGTAAGGCTATAGGAGCTACTTTGAGTTATTGATAAACACTACACCCATAATTAAATAAAAAAAATCCATATATTGAACACAATGAAGAAAATAAATACTCCAAAAACATTTTTTCTTTTTTTTTTGGAATGGAGACAGTCTCCTGCTGTGTCCACCCTGCACAACTTTATATGTATTTATCAACTCTGAGATCGAAAATCAGTGGGAAGTAGGACATATTGCAGTATCCCAATATTTCCCAAGCTTGAGGAAAACACAGTGCCATCCATTTTTAACAGTGTGAATGAAAGAGCGATACCCATACGTTTACATTGTTGACCACACACAAACTAGTTTTATAGCCACATGCATCCATCTGTTGATTTAACTTAACTGGAATGCAACAAATCTCACAAGTTGATGAAGTACACTTTGACTGGGTAAATGTATCTCAGACAATAAGCACTTTCTGATAAGACAGGACAAAGGTTACATTTGCACTATTTTCAGCTTTTTTTCAGTACATGTTTACAAATGGTTTGTAATAAAAACATGATTAAATAAGTTTGAATATAGCACAAAACTCCTGCAGAAACCTCTGGATTCTCCTAATTTTTTCAGTGCTTAGTCGGAAGCTATGAGAGATGTAAAGGATTTTTGCAAGGTTTAAATGTGCATTGCATTTGGCTTCAGCAGGGTCTAAATTTATACATTTCAGATTTTGAAAGAACTTTTTGACCCAGTAAATCTTTCCACCAGCACTTATTCCTTCAATTTCTTAACTTATCTATCATTAATTGGAGCATATTCCCATTAAAAAGTCCAAGTCAGCAGAAAACTCTGACCTACAGGCAGATGCCTGAGGATGTACTCAGCAGATATTTTATTAATAGTTATACTAAAATGGTTTGTTTTCGTAGCCTGTAATTTAGTTAGGTATGACTCATTCAGTTTCAGAGCCCATTTTTATGTCAAGTCATGAGAGGCTGGAACCTGTCCCACAAAGCAACATACGTAAGGCAGGTAGCCAGGTGCCAATGCTGGATAGGATGCTACTCTATCTAATAAGTACACACACACACAGCTACACCTCTTACCTGTCCATGATTTAAAAGAACGTCCCAGATATTTTCCTCTTCTTTTTCCTAATACCGTATAAGTAACGAATGATTACCTCACTAGCTCTGACTGGAAGTCTTGAGCATGCCTCAGTATATGATAGACTATTACAGTCAGCCAGTAATGCCAGTCAATAGCATTTCATATGTTTTTGTGCCGTTCATGTACTTTGTGCTGAAAAACCTGAGTTGTATTAACATTATAAGTGGATTAGGGTAATATGCAATAATTGTGTATTGGTCAAGAGGAATTTGGAGGTATGGCAACCACACCCCACTCTACAGACACACACACACACACACACACACACACACACACACACACACACGCACACACACACACACACACACACACACATACACACGCACTCACTCTCACTGCTCATCAAACACACACACCCCTCACCTGGTAACACTCATGGACAGTGAGCCATTTGTCCACACACACACACACACACACACACACACACACACACACACACACACACACACACACACACACACACACACATGCACTTATATGGATATAGATACAGACTGACTCTTACCCTGCCTATCCTCTTACTCGACCTCCCAGGCAGACAATCACTTACACCTGTACACACTCAGCTGACACTACTCGTACCTATACATACACTCACACATGCAGCCAAACCCCTACACACATTCACACACACACACACCAGTTCTTTGCATCTGCTAAACTCCCCAGCAGTTACCTCTAATGTGATCTCACCCTTTGAAAGTAATAGGTGAATGTGAGATTTTGGCATAGTTAATTATTGCAGCTGGTGGTAAGTATTTACACTGCCAGGCTGCATTAAGCACTTACTGATGTAATTTCTGGGGAAGTGTATATGTCTAATTACCATATGTCAGTCCCTGGAATCCCAGACAGGCTGTATTGTTCTGCACAACAAAGCTAGGCTGGATTATTACAAGAATACAGGTGACAACAGACAAATGCAGTAATTTTATTGGTAGGTAAGCTCACCGTGGTGATGTACTTCTTTGATGTTCACACTGCAGTAGGGCTGTCTACGAATCGAAAATGGCTACCACCTGCAGAAAAAGGGATCTTTCTGAATCCTAGTCAACTACTGCACCTGTTAGAATAAACTACTTAGATGTTCTTCGTGTTTCACTGTTGCAGTCATTACATTTGGGTAATCTGCTGGCAGGTTGCCCTCAGTCAGCCTGAATTCCAAAGTCTTGAGCCCTGCGTTGGCTGCTGTCTCCTCTTCCATGACGTCAGGTCATCAGGAGTATAAAACATGCAGCCGACGCCATTTTCTTCAGTCTTTCTTGCCGTGCAGTGCCGGAAGCAGAAGCAGTTTGCAAATGCCAGTCGGCCGACTCCTGAAATTTTCGAATTCGAGTTTCAGAACCGAAGTCTTCAATTAAAGCTAAGTACCCCATTGGGGAAACTTTTTCTTGCTCCATTCCGATGTCAATAAAAGTTAATAATTGCATTACTTGTGGGAAGCAAATACCTCATAAGGATTTTCATTTGTACTGTATTCCTTGCCTAGGCCCAGATCATAACATGCCTTGCTGTCGGTTTTGTGCTAGATTTAACCAACGCACTATTAAGTGTCAGTATATCTTTGCTTCATAATATTTTGGAAACCAATTTAACTACCCTGAAATGTTGTCGGATAGCAATCCAACTACTGGAGTTCACAAAAAATGCAAAGAAAAGGACAGAGACAGACAGTCGAGGTCCAAAACCGAAGACAAAGCTTCCCCTAAGCCAGTCGCCGGTTCGCTGGTACTCAGTGAGGCACTTTTGCAGCCCCTGATGCCCACTACTTTCAAGTCGCAGGCCTCTACCGAGACCCATGTGGAGTCCAGCATGCCGCAGTATTGTACCCGCGGATGTCTCTCCCTCGGATGGGTCCGGAGCTGCTGAGCAGGCACCGGCTTCTGAGGGTGTCTTCAGGCCTCAGCATTTCTATATAAAACTGATGCCAGCTTCAAAAACAAAGACAAAAGCAACTTCTAAAACTAAAAAAATGATGCATGAGCCATGTGCTCAGGCCTCTATGTCCAAAAAGCAGATGATCAAAATGGCTGGAGACCTAATTACCTTGATCAGGGGTTCCCACCCCCCCCCCCCGATAAGAGGCCTAGGCAAGACACTGATTATGAATCTTCAGATCAGGTTTCTATTTCTTCTGATTCCTCTTCTGATCAGGAATTTTCTGTACCACCCTATGAGGATTCAGATGCAGAGGAATCCATCCCATCTGCATCTCCTCCTGAAGATTATTCCTTTGGAAGCACCTTGCATACTTTGAGGGAACATTTTCATTGGGAGAGTCAAGATTTCTCAGAATCAAGATAGAGGCTTAGGTATTTCCTTCTTCTCCCTCAGCATAGGCCTTTAGCCATACCTCATGTATTAGACATTGTTGATGATGTGTTTTCGGAATCAAGCATGACTCCAGATTCCTTACCTCTGGCTCCTAGCAAGCCAGACAGATTTTACAGGGTTCCTGACTCACACAAATTTTTATTCAAAAACTCTGCTGCTGACCCTGAAACTATCTCACAGCATCCCAAAGGTGTAAAGGCCTCAACAGCTAAGAATCCTAACCCCTCTGATAGAGATTCCAGGGAGCTGGATAGATGGGGAAAGAAGGTTTATACATCTGCAACCTTGGCAATTAGGACCTTAAACTGCCAGTTTCATATGCTTAAATATCAACAGCATCTTATGAGATTATTGAAACAGAAAATGATGTTGATTTCTGCATGTGTGGAAAATAAAGAATTACAGAAATTATTGCATGCAGCAGAACAAGTTGGAAGGCATACTTTGCAATGTGGTTTTGATTCCTTGGAGTCCTCCTGCAGGGCCACAGTTACTGGATCTCTGGCTAAAGGAGCAAAATTTGCCTGATCATGTTAAAGCTAAATTGTTGGATGCACCTTTACAGCATGATACTCTGTTTGGTAATGAGGCAGAAGAGGTTTTAAAGAAAATGGAAGACAAAGCTAAGTCTATGCAAACTGTAAAAGACTTTTTACAAGTGTAGCCACCAAGATTCAGTAGACACTGGCCTACAAAAAATTGGTCCTTTCCTGTGTCCGACAGAGCTTCACGGGGCAAATCCAGGTGCTCAAAGGGCTCTAGATACCAATCACAGGATTCTTACAGGTCAAAGGTGCCTCTACCTCCAAATCTGGAGGAAATAAATTGCAACCCTACAGTAAACAGTCTCAATGACTTCCCTCTGCCATCAGCAAGCACTTATCTTTTGGCAGCCCTCTTAGGGGGAAAACTAGCACTTCATGCTCAAAACTGGCAAATAATAACCCAGGACAAGTGGGTATCAAACATAGTATCCAAGGGATACAGATTTCATTTCCATACTCTGCCAATTCCAAATGGTTGGTCAGATCTGCCACAAAATCAATGGGCAGAGACACAGAAACAAGTTACGTCCCTCATGGATATGGGGGCTATTCAGCCAGTGCCAGAATAGGAAAAAGGACAAGGGTTTTATTCAAGACTGTTCTTGGTACCCAGAAAAGACAATGCCTGGTGCCTAATACTGGATTTATCAATTTTGAACACATTCTTGGACATACCAAAATTCAAAATGCTAACTTTGCAGCAGCTTCTGCCCATGCTGGGCAAGAATGTTTGGCTAGCGACTCTAGACTTAAAAGAGGCATACTTGCATATCCCAGTAAGGGAATCATGCAGAAGATACCTCCACTTCAAAGCTGGTTTCATGCATTGCCTATTCTCTGCACTGCCCTTCGGCTTATCTACTGCGCCCAGGGTCTTTACAAAGTGCCTGGCACCAGTAATTGCATTTTGCAGACAAAGAAGTATACAAATCTGTCCTTATTTGGACGACTGTCTCATTCAAGCAGAAAACAAGGACATTCTTCTTCAACATCTGGCATTTGTGAAAAGGCTTCTAACATACCTAGGGTACACAATAAACTAAAAGAAATCACAACTGGTACCCTCCCAAAAGATAACATTCCTGGGTGCAAGCTTGAATACAACTGCCCAGATGGCTTACCTTATGCCAGACAAACAAAGGCAACTGACTATTTACTTCAAACAGATGGCAACAAAAACCCAGTTATCTGCAAGACAAATTCTGCAGGCTTTGGGGTTCATGGCATCCTGCATTCTACTGATTCCATATGCAAGACTGCATATGAGGAAACTACAGTGGTACCTAAAAAGTTTATGGAGTCAACATTGTCACAGTCTGGAAACAATGATTCCTCTCATTCCCTGCCTACAACAGGAGTTTCTATGGTGGGCAGAGACATGTCACCAGAACATGGGACGGTCTTTCTTTCTACCCCCTGCCAACCAAACCCTAACTACAGATGCATCAGACTATGCTTGGGGGCCCACCTGGCGGGGAGATGCATTCAGGGCATATGGAGCCCAAAACAAATGCATCTGCATATCAACCAGAAAGAGATGTTAGCTGCTCAGAATGCCCTGACAGCCTTCAAGGACTTACTTCATCCAGGACAACTACTGATAAAGATGGACAACACCACGGTTATGTGGTACATAAACAAGCAGGGGGACACACACTCCTACCCCCTTTGCAAACTAGCCATGGCATTGTGGGACACAGCCTTGACTTACCAAGTACATCTTCAAGTTCAATTCCTGCCAGGAAAACAAAATACTCTGGCAGACGACCTAAGCAGGAACCTTATGGACCCTCACAAGTGGAAACTGGATCCACAAGTCTTCAGCATTATAACAAAGAAATGGGGGAGCCTGGACATAGATCTATTTGCCTCCCCTCAAAATTATCAACTGGACAAATTCTGCACAAGGACTTATCACAGACAAGCATGGAAAGTGGATGCCCTATCCTTCAGTTGGAAAAACCTATCAGTCTATGCCTTTCCTCCTCTGCCTCTTCTTCCCAAGGTCCTACTAAAGGTCAGGCAAGAAAAAACAAAAATTATTCTAATTACCCCAGACTGGCCTCACCAACACTGGTACCCAATCCTAAGGAATATGTCTCAAATACCTCCTTGGTACTTGCCTCAAATACCACATCTACTGTCTCAGCAGAACAATCAAATCCTGCACAATCAGCTCCAAACTCTGAACCTGGCAGCATGGCTGATCATGTAGTTTTTCAAACACCACCTCTCAGTAAATCTGTGATGGATATCATTTTGGAAGCCAGAAGGCCTAGTACTAGAAAATCTTATGCTGATAAATGGAAGAGATTCTGTGCTTGGAACCAAGCAGAAGGAACTGACACAGCAAAGCCAAATATTCCTCAGATTTTACAATACTTGAGATGCTTTACAAGGGCCTATCTTTTTCATCAATAAAAATACATGCCTATGCCATCTCGGCTCATTACAACACTGAGCCACCAATCTTTTCTCATCCTTTGCTAAAACAGTATCTTAGAGGGGCCAAAAATTTAAGGCCTCCCAGAAGTTCACCAATTCCTACATGGGACCTCAATTTTGTGTTGGAAAAGCTCACCCTGCCTCCATTTGAACCAACTGCTACTGCAGATATAAAGTTTTTATCCTGGAAAACAGCTTTACTCCTGGCAATCACTTCAGCAAGAAGGGTTTCAGAGTTACAGGCCCACACGGCTGTGGAGCCTTTTATTATATTTTACCCAGACAGGGTGTCCCTCAGGACCAATCCTTCCTTTATGCCTAAGGTGGTATCCAGTGTGGCTCTTAACCAAACTATTCACCTGCCAACTTTTTACCCAAATCCAAAGAACAAGGGGGAGTGGATTCTGCATTCCTTGGACGTGCACAGACAACTAAGATTCTACTTAAACAGGACCAAATCACTAAGAAAGTCTGAGCAGCTACTGGTGGCATTTGCTGCAGGATCAGAGGGAAAGGCTATTTCAAAGGAGACTATTTCAAAGTGGATAAGTCACTGCATTTGTTTCTGCTATTTGCATCATGGTAAACCGGTGCCCAAGAGCATTAGGTCACATTCCACCAGGGCTGCATCTACATCAGCAGCTTTTCTCAGAGGGGTGCCAATCAAAGACATTCTAGAAGCTTCTACTTGGAGCTCTGTTCATACCTTCACAAAGCATTATCATTTGCCTCTCTTCTCTAAGTCCAGGGCAGGCTTTGCCACTGCAGTTCTGCAGGGCCTTATAGCCGCTCCTAATGCTATTTAGTTCCAGCCTCCCATCCATAGCTTTGGGATTCTACCCAAATGTAAGGACTGCAACAGTGAAACATGAAGAACATAGTGCAGTTGTGTACACTTACCATAAATGTAGATGTTCGAGTGTATTCACTGTTGCAGTCAGGGTTACCCACCCACCATCTCCCTTTTTCTAGAACTTCTCTTTCCTTCACTATATTCTACAGCCTTTATGGTGTATTTGCTTTTAGATAAAGGTAAAGTTTATGTTGTTAGAATTGCATTTATATATATAGATATATTTATATATTTTTGCTCCCCATTTGGGTGGGCACCTGACATCTGGGGCAAGAAAAACTGAAGAAAATGGCGTCGGCTGCATGTTTTATACCCTTGACGATCTGATGACATGGAAGAGGAGACAGCAGCCAATGCAGGACCCAAGACTTTGATATTCAGGCTGACTGAGGGCAACCTGCCAGCAGATTACCCAAATGTAATGACTGCAACAGTGAATACACATAGAGACTGAAGTCTTCTTTGTGTCAGCAACGCAAAACATTTAGCTTACTATAAGAATTTTTTTTTCAGTTTTCTTTTTTTTGTCCCTTCTGTCTGAACACAATCACAAGCTCTCTCACCCAATTAACAAGCCCATTCCTTCGGAAAAACAGCCAACTGAGAGGGCTCACAACCAGGCAGCAATAAGGGATGATTCACATGTTTTCTATCTTTCTCCCTGCTCTAATGAAACATGCACCTGGTAAGGTACTGAGGAGGAGAACTGTAATGGGTTAATGAGGGAGGAAGTCCCCCACTTGTACTTCTGTAATCGGAAATTACTCTAAGCAGTGGTGCGTCTCCCCCATAATACAGGCAGTGCACCACCCTATGTGCTTCCAAGTTCCAAGTGAATACAACCTTCTTTCTCCCTAGGAGAGTGAGTGTGCTTCACTTCACCCCCTCCTCCATCTGGCTCCTCTGGTGATGGGGTCTCTAATCAAACCCTGTCCGCCTTGGTTGCAGTCAAGGCTGTATTGTTATGCATCACAGAGCTTGTCTAGATTATTACAAAAATACAAGCGACAGATAAATGCAGCAATTTTATTGGTAGATAAAATGTAGTCATCGTTATAGGCGGGTGGTTGTGCCTAAAAAGGAATGGAGATTGTCCCCCATCAGCTCACCACACCAAATTAAAAATGTCACTTGTTTCACAAGCACTCTCAGAAAATCTTGCAGGCCTGATTTAAAAACTGCTTAGTAGTTCACACTCAAAAGTGCTATTAAACAAGCAGATTTGTTTTTTTAAAGAATATGAGCAGGACATTATCGGTAAACTACTGTCAGTTTGATTTTATGTCTCAGAAAAAATATGGAATCACTGAAGAAGCAAAGAACATTTCAGACGTATTTAGTGGATAATGGGACATAAGACAAAAAGCAGCATGGATGTACTGGAAAAAGGTACTGCAGAACAATTTACCTACAAGGGACTGCAGCACTCTCTTTTAACGTACCAGTTTCCAAAAGATGAATACCAAAATCCCGTGAGTCAAAAAACCTGTAAAGTGAAAAAAAAATATTTTTTTGCAAGTGGGGGGGGGCAAGTCCCCCTACAACCCCATATGGGTGGCTGTAGTCCCACCCTTTAAATTATATATACCAACTGTATGGTTATACAACAGTTGAGAAAAAGGGGGAAAATCCATGAAAAGTGCTCTTCTGGCTCTAACGGTATAACACATTGCAGGGTAACTCACTGCAGTGTCACATTTTCAAACTGATGTGATGTATCAGGAAATACTGCAAGACCAGCTCTGCAAAATAAAGACATCAGAGTTCCTTGACTAAATAGTAAGCAACAATGGCCGAATAGCATTTAACCACAAAGAAGGCTAATGAGTAATTAGAAGTCATAGGTTTGTAGCACAGGTAAGCAAATGACTAGTTGCACATATGGTATTAGTAAATAGACTCCAGTCAGATGAAGGATTGTTAACAATGGGAACCCACAGGGATCAAACCTGCACAGTCCTTTTCACTGCTTTTTTGTTTGTCATTGGACAGAGCATGATACAAATGTTGCCTTTTTGCTGATGGCACAAACATATTCTTAACCTTAATTTAAGATAATAATTAGAAAGGATGTTGATAGATGTTGGAAAGTTGGAGATATTGTTGTGGGGCGGGGGAGTATCACATGAGAGCAATGTCAACAACAAAAGTGGTAAATGACCTATAATTGAATATGAGATATATAGCTCTCTGCTTCTCCTGATAAAGCAGTATGGAATGCTGGTGTGATACTGAAATGCAACTGGAAAATGTCTCAAGAAAAAGAGAAGAATTTTTCATTCCTTGGCCCAGGACATCTGTGGTTGAAAATAACTTTCCAGAAAGAAGTAATTGAAAATTCTGCTGTTTCCATTCAAGAAAGTTTTACTGAAACTTATTTGAGGGTCCCCCACAACTTCCTAAACAGGAGGTTGTACCCTCTGCCCATGCTATTTATGTTGACCAGCTGTTGGATCATATCATGACTTCATTGCATTAATAAAAATACCCATGAATTATCCGCATCTTCTAGGATGAATTTTCAGCTGACTTTTTCAGACCTCAGTGGGTTTCTTTTGGGGGCACGTACTGTTGTTATCTCTCTTTACAGACAGTAAAGGGCACTATTTCTAGAGTGTAGTGAGCAGCTTTAGAGGTCTCAACATCACATAGGATAGAGGCATTTCTTGGGGGCGGGCAATAAAAATGATGGTCTTCACTACATGCCTTAGAAGCAGATGACAGAAAAGCATAGTGTGTATAATCTTGAAGAAAAGAGGCAGTGAGAATATGTGACAGAAACGTTCATGTACCTTTAAAGCATTCAGAAAGTCTAAGTAAGCTCTGTCTGTTAAAGCTGGATGTAAAAAGGAAATGGAGTTTTAAGAAAATGGATGTATGTGTGTTTGTATGTGAACATATATGCCTGTGTATATGTTTATGCATTTGGGATATTGGATGCAAAAAAAAAAAATATATATATATATATATATATATATATATATATATATATATATATACACAGAATACTTTGCTCATCCTGTAAGTAGGAGAGTGGAAAACTAGGTGTCCATGGTGTTCTTATATTCCAACAGAACTCTGTTTCAAGAAGGTGGAACTGAACAAACTGTATAAATTCCCTCAAGCTGTGAAAAAAGGCAACATCAAACAGATGATGTAGTGATCTGACAGCAATTCATTTATTTCATGTTCTATAGCAAAAGTTCAACATTTTTGTTAGTTTATAACACTGCATTTGTAATCGTGCTGATCAAGATGAAAAAAAAGAAATGTACGTATCATAATGACAACACATTTCACTTCAGCAACTGGTCTGAAATATGTAGTTATTTTAATTTTCCCTGTCAGTTTTCCATATGCTTTAATAGTATCACTATTGGCTAATGCAATCATTCTAAGACCAATTTACCCTGAATTGATTTTATTATTATGTTCTTAATAAGTGAGCTTTCTCGAGTAAGTAGAACAGGTACATTAGTATGTTTCTTAGTTCACAGATTGGAAAAGTAATTTCTTACTCATCACATAAATGCACCCTTATATAATGCTTAACTGGTTTTCCAATAGGACATTGATATGTCCTTTAGACTCTGCAGCTCTTCTCTGTAATGAGAGAATGCTATTATTCTTTTAATTCTTGCAAGCCATGACTGCATCTTTGTTCGTTACTTGATTTTTGTATTACCTACAGCTTTATTTTGTATTACTTCATCTTCGTATTATTCATCTTAAAGTAGAAAAAAGTTGTCAGGTTTTATAATTTTGTTTTTGGCTAAGTAATTATGCAAAGTTTTGAAGGCCGATTTTATCTACTGTGGAATTAATACTGATTTGAAGAGATAAAATGAACATTCTGTTTTGCTGCTACTATGAATAATTTGTTTTCCTCCCTCGTTATTTTGTTAATTATGTGTGGTCATGAATTATGACTAATTTCTACAGCTTCTATCAGTTAAGCTCAGTGAGCATATAACTTAAATAAAAAGTCACTTTTCAGTATGTTTCTTTCCAAAAATATAATTAATCTATTGTTTATAGGCAGCAATCTACTTAACAGCATGCCTTTCTGGTTACTGATTCATCTCCTGGTATGTTTTCTTTCCTGTAAATATAATCATTTATTATTCACCCAAAGGTATATGTTAAAAAATCATCAGCATTATTTACATTATGTATTGCCTTTAAGGTGCAGATTTCTGTACCTTGGTGTAAACCTTGGCTGTAGATGATTGTCACTGACCCCAAGTGCAAAAATGAAAAAAAAGGGGTTGTGGATGGATGGATGGCTCTTGGTTGGACTACCTTTGGGATGGAGTCTGCAGCTCCTTGCCTTTTCTGCGTGGGTGTACATCAAGGTCTTCTTTTTCTGTTTGCAGTGGAATTTGATGTCCACTAAATTTCATGTGAGAGTGCATGTGTGTGTGTGTGCGTGTGTGTGTGTGTGTGTGTGTGTGTGTGTGTGTGTGTGTGTGTGTGTGTGTGTGTGTGTGTGTGTGTGTGTGTGCGCGTGTGTGTGCACACAGTACAGATGTGATTGCATGTATGTCATTGCAATGGGATGGTTTCCCATACAGAGTTCATTCTCTGTCTTAAATATGTTACATGCCGTAATAGGTTCTGGCTCCAATGTGACCTTGAATTGGATAAAACAGATTTCTGATATATAAGTAAAGATCCCAGTCTGACATATAGGTGCAGAGCTTCCTATAATGATTATAGTAATATGATTATAATTAAGAGCTGAAATCTTTTGCATGTAATTAACACCACTGTAGGTAATGATAGAAATGTTAAATACCATGGAGCATAGGTTGTAAAAGTATTTGAATGTGATGAGTACAGGAATAAAACCAACATCTCATAAATCAGCAGGAAATCAGAAAAAATTGGATAAGGTAAATAAAACGATAGGGCACAGGTAGATATTGTGGGAGAATGGGGATAAGAGATATCTGACTCCCAGTTTGTGTATACAATGTTTACATGTACATCTGCTGGAACATGAGAATCAGGTTAGAGTGGTAGTGATGAGGAAATGTTATGGGCAACTTGCATATTAAGAATGTGACAGAATGGATTTTTCAGTCTTAGAGACACAATACTATGTTTTCTGTTTGCTGTTTCAGTGCAAGTGAAACACATTGAGCTACAGACCATATACCCTTTTTGTTGTTTATTTTTGATTTTCATCTAGCCTCCTGATCTGTTTGCTTTTAAGACCCTACACTATCTCATGGAGAACGAGTATTCATTTATCAGGGAATAGTTACCTTATGAAATACTGTTACTTTTAGCTTAAAGTAGAGGGCATGATGTAGGAGCTGGCAGGCCTTCATCTATAGCTAATTTGGCTTTCTTGATTTTTGCCTGACATCTTGCACTCTGAGGCAGTGCACCTGTCTGCTGATGAAAATATTGAATGACAAATGCATATTCACTACATACAACAGTCTAAAATAGAGACAATGCATGCTATTTAAGCATGGACATTGTGATGTGCCTCAATATTTTCTACTAGGCCATAATCAGCATTACTTGAACAAAATTACTTCCTTGGACTTGGTTGCACAACTCATAAACAAAGGTATGTAATCTAAGTCCAAAGAAGTCATTGTTCCACTGTATTCGGCATTTATCAGACCTATCATTGAGTACAGTGCCCCCTTTAGTGTGTACCTAACCAGCCATATTCAACAACTGGAACATCCACAGAGGTTCCTCACTAAAAGAATACAGGCTGTAAGTAATATGTCCTATGCAGACTGCCTCAAGGCCCTATCCCTGTATTCTGTCTCCTACAGGCTTTTGAGGGGAGATCTATGCCTGGCATACAGGGCATTGTCATACCCCACTATGATGGACCTCCTGCATATCCGCAAAACAAACAGTACCAGAATTACCTGTTCTAAATACTTAAACCTTGCCTGTGATATAAATAGGACCTGCTGGAGAGATAGGTATGCATCACAGAGACAACCCCATCTATGGAACAGGCTCCCAGAGTTCCTCCCTAATCCAGTTCAAGTGCAACTGGAACAATTGGATGGAAAACCAGAAAGTCATCCCTGGTTTGACACTTATGTCTCTAATGGACAGAGGTAACCTGTAGATGGTTCATCTCCCAGGCCCATGCTTACATTTATCAAGGGTATGAGAACTTGTCAGAGATTTGGGATGCATGGCTAGGCTTAAAAAGGCCCTTGTGGTCATTAGCCTAGTAAACACCTATGAACCTAAAAAGCACTGAGGGATGGCTTGATTGTGTTTGGTTGTTGCTGCTGTTATTTTCAGTACAATAACTTGATTTCTTCTGGTTTCATTTCTCCAAGTCTTTTGGATTTCTAGTACCATGACAGAAATAGACCCCATTCCTAAGTCAAAGTTTAATTAACATTGTTTCAATCTTTGATGTTAGCCAAAAGTGCTCTTCACAGCACCCACAATGTGCCCAGAACTGACTCATTTTGCAATTCATACAGAGTTACATGTATTGATAGTATATCCAAATATGTCTGTAAATTCTTTTTTTGAGACCCATTGCTCCTACTACTATTGGAACTGTCTGGGCATCCTTCTTCCACATTGCTCTTGTTTCTGCCTGCAAATTCTGGTATTTTATGACTTTGAGTCTCTCTGTACATAAGACACTGTAATCACTAAATCTAGCAATTTCATACTTTTGTCTTCTTTTCATGGACTACTATAGCTGGTTTTCTTGCATCTATTTGTTAACTGTTGGTAATGGGTGATCTCATGAGATGTAAACTTCATCATTCTCTGTAATACTTTGTGGTTCATGTTTCCAATGTGTCTCAGCTACTTCAGTGCTGTAATGTTTGCACAATCCCCAACGCAATAGGCTATCCACATTATTATGCCTTTCAGGATACATACCAGGGCTAAATCTTCATGTAAAGATATTAATACTTTTAGCCAGAATTTAGGTACTGCATCTGGATGTGGGTTTTCCATTAAGAGCTTTTCTTAATTTTGCTTCATTTTCTCTGGCTGTCACTTAATCCCATTTCATGTTCTGTACATTTGAATTTCTTACTATTTCTTTTACTTCTTCTTTCCATACAGCATATGTGTTATGTTTCACAGGGTCTTCACACATATTTCTCCAAAATGTGTGTGTTTCTTCTTTTTTCATGGTGTTTCAATTTGTTTTGCTTTGTTTCTCAATTCTGTATAAAGCTTTTTTAGATCATCAAGAAATTGCTAATTTTGTACTTTTCCTTTATATTTATCTCAGCATCTTTTAAGTTTTTTGTTGCCTGTGCTGATATCGGTTTATTATTTGTAGTAATGTACATTAGATCCTGTTTTGTTGTGATATTGTGCATTGTTTTGTTTTTATCACATCTACCCTTCTGTATATTTTTGCTGATCTTTTCCTTCTTCTATACTCTTATAACAGTGACACTTCTTGTGTTACTTGCATTGTAATTTTCTCTATTGGATACTTCCATGATGGCATTTGATTTCTTTGCCTCCTTTCTGTTATTGCTCTGTATTTTTGTGGTAAGACTTTATCTGTTATTAATTTAGCTGAACAGTAATATATCGCATTTACTTCTGTCATGATATGAATTTATGCTAATAGTCTTGATTATTGTGTTCATTTGTTTTATCAGAAATTTACATTTTGGATCTTATTAACTTACTGCAATCTATTTCTTTCATTGATATTAATAAATCTGTCCATCTGCATTAAATCAAGCAACTCTTCCCTTAGATTATTTCCTTCTTAACTGAGGACCGCATTCTTTGCTCTCTTTCCTACAGGCATTCTTCAGAAAGTTCTAGAACATATTCCTGTGACATATTTTCCTCAGCTTTATCTTGCACCATCCATTGTTTTTCATGAGGGGAACTCTCTGGCCTATCACTCTACAACATTGACTGCATCAGAGTTGTCACTGTTTCTGTTTTTTTCCTTGCTATTCAACTCCAAGTAAACATCTGTACTGCTTTTCCTACTGAAGGCTCCAGAGTGTTTTCATGTGTCAAGTGATAAGATGCTTCTTGTTCCACCTGCTTCCCCCTTAATTTGAGAAGCCATTGTTCTGTCATGCTGTGGCATTACCAGAGTTGCATTTTCTGCACTAAATCCTTCACTTTGTAGGTAATCCATAACTACAGCTTCTGTTTCTTTAACTTCTCCATTGCTAACCTTTATTTATTTTCCATTTGTTTACTGGGTTAGTCCGACTGGACAAAAGGTGACCGTTTTCAGCGGAGGCCCAGGGAGAAAAATTCCAGATACATAGCAAAAAATTATATAAACATAGCTACTTTGTACAAAGAGCATAGAATATATAAAAGGAGTAAACACAGAGTTTTACAAATGATGCAGCATACAGTGGTTAGAATATTGAAAAACAAACAAGATATTATACAACAAATATACAATTTCTTGAACATAAATTCAAAAAGAAGTTTCCATATAATCTTCTTTTTGTCTTTCCTCCCTTTGTGGTGTTTCTTTTTTTTTTTTTTTATTGCGAAGATTTCCATATCTGAATATCTGAATGCCTTGGCCTCTATTTCTCTTCAAATATCTTTGGTGCTTTTTTTATTGATTAGTTTTGCTTTCTTCTTTGCATAAGTACTGCACCATATTAACTCTCTTTTTCTTTCCCATGTAGATATTTCTTCTTCAGATATTTCCCACTCCGCCTGTTTCTCCTTACTCAGGGGACCGACTGTTCTATCATGCTGTGACATAACCTGTGATAGACTTTCTAGACTAAATCCTTCACTTTGCAGGACTTCCATAACTTCAGTTTCTATATGTTTAACTCCTTCCTTAGTAATCTTCTGTTCTATATTTCCCCATTGTGATCTTATGTTTTTGTAGAATAGTGTGTGTGTGTGTGTGTGTGTGTGTGTGTGTGTGTGTGTGTGTGTGTGTGTGTGTGTGTGTGTGTGTGTGTGTGTGTGTGTGTGTGTGTGTGTGTGTGTGTGTGTGTGTGTGTGTGTGTGTGTGTGTGTGTGTGTGTGTGTGTGTGTTGTACTTTTAAGAAGTGTTTCAAGGACATTACGTGCATATAAATAGCAGGCACGTGCTAGCTTCAGTGCCGTTTCGAGAGTGCAGCCAGAGAGTGAGCATCTATGAGTGTGATAGCCAGTTTATCAGTTTATCTAAGTTAAAATTATTAAGCCTCAATCCTGATGTGTTTGTACATAATAAAACTGCTTGAACAGAACCCATGAATATTCATCTGTTTTATCCTGACCAGACAAGTGACCTGGTGCCAGAACCAGGATTCCAGAGACTGCTTTTCAGAGCTATGAGGTGCAGGCTAACAGTGAAGACAAACTAAGTGAACCGAGCACAAAAAAAGAGCCAGAAACAAACTAAAAGTCATGAAATCTTGCATAAACAATGTATTTATTAAAAAAGATAAAATGAAGCATTACAAGGCCACAGAATGCATTATTAAGCAAGTGAGAGGCACAAAACGTTTAATAATTAAACAAAATGCTTGAAATTAAGATATCTGATAAAAGAATTTTCAGAAAAGCACATAAAGGGTTTGGAATTACCTTGGAATTACAAAACGAGCATGTTTAGACTAAAATGAGCACAAGAAAAGTACAATGGGCATGAAAAGAGATTAAATGAGCAAAACAAATATAATAAGGACAAAAAGGGCATATTAAGCATAAATAAAACATGGCGTACTGTGTTTTGGCATAAACTGCTGTTTTGGTTTGATTGAAGCTATTCAGGGCATAACTAGAGTTTTTCAAATTATCTCAAAGTGTGTAAAAGTGCTTACAGTGTATGCTTATTACTTTGCATTTATTCCGAAGAGTTTATTTGTGTGCAAAGTGCAACTATTTTGTAAAGTGCAATCAAAATCCAGCCATTTTGAAAAATTTCTTGTACTGGGTGTGTCTATTCACAGAGTGCCACCTTTACAGAGTGTTTCTTGCACTGTAAAGGGTTATTTTGCAAAGTACAGCCATTTTGGGAAAGTTTCAGTGTGCTGTGTACTGTTTATTTTCAAAGTGCAGTTACTTCAAAATGTATTTTTATTCTGAGCTTCTTCTACCCAGTTTATTCGCACAGTGCAGTTATTTTGAAATGTTTCTTACACTGATAAGAGGTGATTTCTTACAGTACGGTAATTTCAAGAGTGCCTGGGAGACTTATTTCACAAAGTTCAGTTATTCAGAGGCTTGTTGTGCTATTGGGCATAGTTACAAGTACTGGCATAAATTTCTAGCATGTGTGTGTGTGTGTGTGTGTGTGTGTGTGTGTGTGTGTGTGTGTGTGTGTGTCTTTATGTATACTTGCAAAAGCCTTCACTGGTATGTGTTAATATGGCAAGGACATTTTGCAGACCAGGTCCACTTGTATATTTTCAGAATATTGCAGAGAACTGGAGAATATTTGAGCAAGAGTATGATATTTTTATGCAAGCAGCTTATTCTGACAAAGATGCATGTACCAGGGATTCATTTTGCTAAACCTAGCTGGGTCAGAAGCCATTGAAAGGGAGTATTCATTTGTGAATGCACCAGCAGTATATGAAGGAGAAGGGGGAAAACCATCATATTGTTGTACAGGCTGAATCAAGGGAAGACCCCGAGTATCTGAAATGCAAATTCAGAGAAATGTGCAACCCCCAGACAAATGTTATATTAGAGAGGCATTTGTTTTACACAAGAGATCAAAAGCAAGGATAAACGTTTGCAGCTTGTATTACTGACCTAAAAAACAAACCTAAAACATGCAGGTTTAGTGCCTTAAAAGATGAGTTAATAAAGGACAGGCTTGTGCATACCTCTCAACCTCTTAAACCAAAAAATCTGGACAAAGCCTTAAATAAAAGGGGGACAAAGGTCCAAAAAATAGGGGCAATTTTTAACTATTGCTCTTATGAGCTTAGAAAGTTGGTAGAATAACACGTTTTGCATTAGCATGTTTTTTTTGAAGGGTATGTAGTCTGAAACTCAAATGTCTGTCATTATTTTCTAACTTCAGTCTTCAATGATTTGCCACTAATTTGCCAGAAAATGACAATTTTATGAAAAATGAACCAAACATATGGGGCAAAAATCTGGGCATTCTGTGAAAATCTGTACAGTTGAGAGGTATGTGTTGTGTGTGGTATTAATAGTGTTGCAGTGAGAAAGATTTTGCTTTGTGACAGTGATTTAATGCTGAGCAAAGCTTTGGAGATTTGTCAAATCCATGAATTACAGAAAGGCACACAAGTATGCTTGCAACTGATAAAAGCATAGTTTCAGTTGGTGCCAGAGCAAATGTAGACAGCATGCAAGGCATGCAGAAGCAGGCCTAAGCACATGGCAGCTGTAACTCCTGTGGGTGTGGCAGGTAAAACCCATAGTTTTCTAGCAAGTTCCAAGACTAGTTCAGTGAGAAGGACAAGCTCAGTGCAGTACAAGAATGAGTCAGCAAAACCCAAATCAATGTTTATTGTTAACTGTTGCAATTGTGGTGCCAGTAATGAGTCTAAAAGAGAAAAGTGGTCAGCAATGCCACAAGTGTAAAAAGTGGACATTTTTAAAAGTTTTGCAAACCAAATACACCTCACACAGTTGTAAAAAAGGGTCACTTAAGAAAGCAAGTTGATCATAGAGAGGCGTGCAACCCTACTTTCTACGTAGATGATGCATCAGTAATTGGTGAAAAGCTTGATGCAGTAGAATTTTTGGCAAAGAATGAAGTGTTTTGTACTGTCCAGATCAATGGTAAATCCACTGAGCTCAAAGTAGGTACTGGTTCAAAGTGTAATGTTATGTCAGCAGACACATTTGCTAAGGTGAGAGCTGGTGAGCAACTTAGTGTGGTCAGTTGTGTGATACTTGTTGCTTACAGAGGTGAAGAAATTCAAACTAAAGGCTCAGTCATACCTTCATGTTATTTGGCTAAGAACTGCTGCAGCTTACTCTTCTATGTAGTCCGATGACCTGTGCAGTCCTTGTTGGACCTCAGAGACAGTTTGTGAATGAATCTGTTTTCCTTTACCAAAGAAGTTCATCATATAAGCACATGTCTCAGTTCCAGTTTTATTGAAGCTATTTTCCCAGAGTATGGTGATGTTTTCGATGACAAGTTGGGCAAACTTCCAGTTGTACATTCTATAAAGTTAGACCCAGAGGTCAATAACATGGTTGGACCAGCAAGAAAAGTTCCAATAGCTATGCAGGATAAAGACAAAGCTCAGTTGGATAAAATGATGCAGCGAGGTGTAATTTGTCCAGTTACAGAACCAACTGAATGGGTGTCATCCATGGTAACATCCCACAAAAAAGGCTCAGACAAATTGAGAATATGCATTGACCCAAGAGATTTGAAAAAAGTATTAAAGAGACAGCATCATTCTATGCATACATTTGAAGAAATAGCAGCCCTAATACTGAATTCCACTGTTTTTTCTGTCTTGGATGCAAAAAGTTCATTTTGGCACGTGATGGTTGATCACAAATCTTCACTACTGACTACTTTCAGTACCCCATTTGGAAGATTCCTTAGGATGCCATTTGAATAAATTCTGCAAGTGAAGTCTTTCAATGTTCATTGGAGCACATTTTTTGGATTATGTTTGTGCCATAATAGTAGATGATTTTTTGGTTAGAGGCAGTGGTGAAGCAGAGCATGACAGAGACCTCAGGAAAGTTCTAGATAGAGCATGTGAAGTGAACTTGAAGCTCAATTCTCTGAAGTACAAATTCAGAGTAGCACACGTTACATGGGTAGGTCATTTATTTAATAGCACTGGCTTGCGACCAGACCTGTCCAAGCAAGCAGCCATTCTAGAGATGACAACACCGGATAATGTTCAAGCTCTTCAACATTTTCTTGGCATGGTCAGCTATTTAGGCAAGTTATACCAGACTTCAGTGAGTTGACAGCACCTTTGAGAGAGCTAACGTACAAAAATGTTGCATGATATTGGTTGGAACAGCACCAGAGAGCATTTGAAGACCTTAAGCAGAAAATTGCCACTCCACCTACATTAAGATACTATGATGTCAATAAATCACTAACTCTTTCCTGTGATGCCTCAAAATTTGGTCTTGGCACAGTTATTCTTCAGGAAGACAGTCCAGTAGCCTATGCATCTAGAACTCTTACCTAAACTGAAATGCAATTTGCTCAAATTGACAAAGAACTTTTGGCAGTTGTGTTTGCATGTTCAAAGTTCCATGATTATACTTATGGTCGAGCTATTCAGACTGAAACTGATCACCAGCCTCTAGTCACTATTTTAAAGAAGCCTATGCATTCGGCTCCAGTGAAAGTACAAATAATGATGCTCAAATTGCAAAAGTACAACTTCAAAATTGTCTATACAAAAGGCAAACTCCTTTAACTGGCTGATACCTTATCCGGATTGCCCAGAAATATAATGGAACAGTTTAATGCTGAGAATTTTGACTTTGATGTCATGGAAGTGTGTAATTTTTCTACCATGAGACTTGATGAGCTAAGAGATCATAAAAAGACTGATCCAGTTTTGCAAAAACTCAACCACTACATTATTGTTGGATGGCTGTCAGAGCTATCTAGTGTACCGAAGTGCAAACTTATTTTCCTTACAGGGATGAGATGTTGATGGAAGATAATGGATACTGCTGAACTAAGAAACACAAACAAACTGGAAACAACAGCTCCTGATGTATAAACAATTCCTAATATATAAACAGTTCAGTCGAACTGGAACGAGCACTACAATGCACAGTAATAATGTCCACAAGTTGCGAAATCAACATAAAATCCACTGTTTGTTAAAAAAGAAAAACGATTTAATTACCAGACATAAAGTTAAGTGCTTTTCATCCCACAGGTTGTGGGACTTCTTCAGACAACCAGAGCTGTAAAACAGCAAAGTTTAAAAACAGTTTTTGGCACCAAAAAAAAGCGCCGTTGCTAAGTAACTGTAACAATTGTACGATAATTTAAAAAGCACTTGAAACAAGTAATAAAAATAGTGCTTCCTTTTTAAAATAGTATCTAACATATGTAACATTCATAAAAAATCCAGTGATAAAGAAGTATTGGCAATCACTGAAGACAGCCGTATTTCATTTACTGTAATTAGATAAAGCAATATGATAATATAAAATGCTTTTTACTATTACAATTTCTATGTAATTGACTTAAAATCACCTAATAGTTCGAATATATCGAATGATACATATTGATTGATAAATAGCCCACAAAAAATCATGTTACTAATAAGCACCCAGTATACAAAATGTATATGTACTGGTAAACCACTATGATACATTGTATACAATGTAAAAACTATCACATGTATAACATTGCGATCTCGCTAAAATCATACAACCACTCAAATGCACAAATACAATGTATACTGTGCATTTATATAAACTAATTATGTCATATTTAATGTTGCAATCTTGGTTATAAATAAATATTCACTAAAAATAACCTGACTATTCAATCAAATAAGTAAAACAGAGGTGTTGATTGATGAATCAATAGTGAATATGGACACAGGTCGAACATTTAAATTTATTATATTATTTTGTTTATATATACTAATGTTGTAAATAACTATTCCCACACCTGAATAAAGACTACCAAGCAATATAATATACAATAGTCCCAAAGACCTATACACTTAATTACATTACTCGTACAAAAATGTGTACTGTAAATAAGAAATAAGTAAAAATCAGCAAATAGTTAATGTTGGCTATGGTGAATGTCTTTTAATATATTGTACTAAAAGCAAATGTAATACCTGAATGTCAATAAGTATCGGTCAAATAATTGTTAGCTGTAATAAATATCTCGTAATACATTATGCTGAAAGCAAAATGTGACACCTGGATATCAATAAATGTAAGTCAGATTATATGGTACAGATGTTTAACGATGCAAACTCCTTAACTTCAACATAGGATAAAGGGAACATATTTCATTCAATCCAGGAGGTGTGCTGGCAAAACAGCGTATCTGCCAATACAATTCTAAGACTTCCAATAATACTTGGTTGGGCCCTTCACGACTGTCTGGTATTATCGTGTCAACTGCTCTAAACAGAAAGGTGTGGTTAGTGTTTTCAGTGACATGCTTGGCTAATGCGTTGTCTGTTTTGTTTTTCTTAATGGCATACAGGTGTTCATATACCTGCTCATGCAACTTCCTGTCCATATTCCCAAAATAGAAAGCAGGGCATAGTTGACACTGAGCGAGGTATACAACTCCTGATGATAGACAACTGAATTTATGTTTTACATGATAAGTGACGTTCCTAATGGTGAAACATTCTCCTGTATTCATATGTAAACAATATTTACACATATTACATTGGAACATGCCCGTCCACCATGATAATGTCCTAGTGTCACTTTGTATAATTTGTTTGAGATTTCTCCCTTTTTTCCATACTATTTTTGGTTTGGATGGGAGTTTTTTACTAGTGTCACTATCATTGGTGATGATGTTTTGGTTTGGATGGGAGTTTTTTACTAGTGTCACTATCATTGGTGATGATGTTCCAATTTTTATTCATAATTAAGGTAATAATGTCACTATCTACACTGAACGGGGTGGTGAAAGCTAATTTTATAGATGAAAGGTCAGTAATGCGACCAGTCTCTACTTGTTGTGTAGTGTCACTAAGAATAGGTTGATACATACCTGTCTCTCTTTTGGTAGTTACGTCTTGAATTAAATTATCCACAAATTGTTTGGGGTAACCTCTACTCATAAACATAGATCCTAAATGTTGACATTCATTATGGAAATCATCATTCCTAGAGACCATTCAAGCTGCACAAACTAGTTGACCTTTAACTACAGATTTCTTCTGATAAGAAGGATGACTACTACTGTAATGTAAGAAGGTGTTGGAATACATTTCCTTTCTATGTATATTGGCATAAAAAACCTTGTTGATTAGGTCTTTACGTAAATCAACATCTAAATAAGTTATCCTGTCATTGCTATACGTAGATGTAAAGACTAAAAAGTCAGAACTAGAATTAAATAATGATACTAGTTCCGTTGCCAGAATTTCATTGCCATCTAATAGAATAAAAATGTCATCCAAAAATCGTGTATAATATTTAATTTTATTCATGATATTGATGTTCCTACCTTCTAGTTCTTGTTCCCAATTGGCCATAACCAGGTTCGCAAAACTGCCCCCACACAGGGACCCCATGGCTACACCTATTTTCTGCAGGTAAATCTTGTTATCAAAGGTGAAAAAATTATAAGACAAGACAATGTCTAACATCTCCTCTATTAGTTTAATTTCAGTCTGCGGAACACCATGTTTCCTTAAGATGAAACTTACCCATTCTATACCTTCAGTATGTGGTATACAGGTATATAAATCTTTTACATCTACCGTTAAGAAAATGAGCGTATCACTAAACTCAAGGTTGTTAATGTGATGTAAAAAGGACCATGAATCCTTACATATGGCTTTTTCTTTGGATACATATTTTTGCAGGATTGTGTCTATCATTTTAGCACAAGGATACGTCATACTGTTACGTGCGTCAACTAATGGTCTCCTAGGTGGATTAATCAAAGATTTGTGAATCTTGGGTATACCAAAGAGTACAGATGTTCTGGGTGTAAGCATAGTTAAATAATTTAAAGTTGTCAAATCAATTCTTCCTTCAATGAAAAAATCATTGAATAAAGACTTTATAGTA
>NC_056728.1:1785924679-1785964679 GCF_019279795.1 Protopterus annectens | reverse complement strand
ACACACACACACACACACACACACACACACACACACTCATGCAGAACAGGTACAACTTGCCTGCACACACACACACACACACACACACACACACACACACACACACACACACACACACTATAAAAATTTGGAGCAGTTCACCAGAAATGTGTTGTTGTTCCACGACAGTGCACATGTGCACATATGCACAAACAAAATGATTGCATTTGTAACAGAGAAAGTATACAACACTCATTTCATTCTACTTGTGACAATATGGCATAGAGTTTGGTTGCCTCCCTCTTTCCAAGATGGGTGAACCAGAATTGGTAAGTCTCTGCTACCCTGATGGGCTGCTCCTCCAATGTTTGGACTATTATTCTGTCCTAGATCAGCTGGGCTGCAACTGCAGCTTTGTCCCTCTCTATATCACTGAGCTGACCAGAAGGATGTAGTAATCTGGATCTTTGCAGCAGTTGACAGATTCCAAAAAAATGAAGTCATTTAAGCCTTATGAGCTACCTTAGCTCTGCTTCAGTTTTTGGTGGAGAGAGGCACACAACTGTTCCCCACTTTGTCTGTCAGTCTTTCCATAGCTTGTAGTCTCTCTCTCTCAAGCCTTCATTCCCTCCTCATTTTAAAACAAACATATAAGCCTGTCTCTTCATTAACTCACTATAGGTATCTCAGGGCAGACAGCTTCCCAGGTACAAAAGTATTAAGTGTATGCCTTCTGTCACTTTGACTCTTAAACCAAAATCCTTACTGCCACTGACATCCCATGTCTGTACCCCTGCTCAGACTCAAGGGTCTGAATGATCTTGGTAGTGAATTAGAACAGTAGGAGAAGGAGTCAGCACTACCATGGCTGGATCCCTTATGTTTTTCACATGAACCTAAAAGGCTGTAAGCTGCTAAAGTGTTACCAGGTAATGTGCATGACCTTAATAAGGTCAGTGGTAAGACAAATGCAGTGTCTCAGCTATTGAAGCCTGAGTGCCTCCTTTACCAGTAATAGTTTATCTGGCCCTCTTCACAGCAGTTGTGCAGACCTGAACTTCTGACTTGTGTAATAAATGCGATGCTGAGCATAGTTATACCCTGAGTGAGGACTACCTCCAAACTCTACAAAAAGAAACTGCCTGTAGTAGAAAACCTGTTTTTTTTTTGCAAAATCAGGGCTTTGCAGGACTAGGTGAGCAGTGAGGGTGTTGTTAAGCTCGCAAAAAGTCCTCTATTTCCTTGGTTTACTGAATTGTAATTGGTGCTGTAGCTTGCATTTTGGATCTCATTGCATAGCAACAAAGTCATTCCTGATAGGTATTTATAAAACTCATTGGAATGGTCATCTGGAGTGCCCCATGTGTCATAATAAATTCCAGATATTTAATTCTTCTTCTTCTTTCGGTTGCTCCCGTTATGGGTCACCACAGCAGATCAACTGTTTCCATTTCTTCCTGTCCTCTGTATCTTGTCTGTCACACCAACCACCTGCATGTCCTCTCTCACCGCATCCATAAACCTTATCTTAGGCCTCCCTCTTTTCCTGTTACCTGGCAGCTTCATCCTTAGCATCTTTTTCCCAATATACTTTGCATCCCTCCTCAACACATGTCCAAACCAACGTAATCTTGCCTCTCTGGCTTTGTCTCCAAACCTTCCAACCTGGGCTGACCCTCTAATATACTTATTCCTAATCCTGTCCATCCTCGTCACACCCAGTGCAGATCTTAACATCTTCATCTCTGCCACATCAAGCTCTGACTCCTGCCTTTTTGTCAATGCCACTGTCTCCAACCCATATAACATAGCTGGTCTCACTATCCTCTTGTAGACCTTCCTGTAGACCTTCAATTTCAAATAGAAATTTCAGGTATTTAATGCAGTTGCCTATTTTAGACATAAATATGGTTTTCATTAGAATGTTCTGCTGGTTAGAAGTTAAGGAAAGGGGTGAAACAGTATTTAAGAAATGACTAAAGTGTTTGTATGAGGGCTCAGTACATGATAATAAAGAAATGTGCTTGAAATATGTATGGAAATTCAAAGAAAGTTTATTTACTGGTGTGTATTTGTTGCTTTTTCTTGCTCCCTGTGCCTGACAACTACCTGGCCCTGCCATAGTTTAATGTGACAATTTATTCTACTAATTGTATTACAGACAGTTATGGACCAGCCATTATTCATACAGCCATGAGAAACATTTTTCTGGTCTGAGTCTCTCCCTTGTCAGCTGATCAGACCTCTCAACCAATTGGGGACAAATTTCAGTAGAATCAGGGACAAGTCAAGAAAAAATCAGGGACAATCAGGGACACTTTAAAAATATTAATGCTATTAACCTGAAACATTGACAGAATCAGAGCATATGAATGAATACACATTTTCTGAAGTAAAAGAAGTTTATAACTTTTAATTATTGTCATTATTCATTAAGTGAAATTCATCACCTTCATCCAAAAGTCACTAGTTTTAGGAGGGATTAAGAGGGACAAAGTTAAAATTTGAGTCAAAATCAGGGATGTCCCTGAAAATCAGGGACATTTGAGAGGTATGCAGCTGATATGTGTTTCCGCTTTGAGAGAACACTCCCATATATGAGCTAAAGGTTACCATGAAGACAGGGCTTGCTTATGCCATGTAAATATCCTCAACTACACAGGCCATGCATGTACCTGCCTTTCATGCGTAGGTGTCAGCATTGCAGTAGGCAAACCACCACCTTGTTCCAAGGAGGGGAGAGCTGACACTGACACCTACTTCCATTCTCCCTCAATGACTCCTTTAGTGCCCAGGTTGGCAGCTAATCCCAGATTATCTGGGCCACAGTCAGAGCTTTAATGTTCTGAACCTCAGGTCTGGCCCATCAGTGCATATAGTCAAGTGATTTGAATGTGAATTCTTGAAAGCTGACTGTGTTGAATTAAAAAATGTCTCTTTTTATAAATTAAGTAATACGTTAATTGTAATTAATTTAAATCTGTTTAAATGATTATAAATGCTTGTTTTGTTTTGATTTTTGGTTTTTATTGCATACATAAAACATTTAAAAGATTTTCTCTAGATTTCACATTATCTGTTGCTGTAACTCTCAGCTGTCCATAATTTTACAGAATCTCATGATTTTGACTCATTTTGTTGCCCTGTCCCTTGTAAATCTTTGATTTTCTGGTAAATCATTGAGGATTACAGACAGTCAAGAATGCCAGACATTACAATTTCATACTTTCTATTGCTCAGAAAAAAAGCATGTTTATGCAACATCTGTTTCTTAACCTTTTTTTAACTGCCCATCATGTCTGCCTGAATGATGTCTGCACAATGGGCTGCTGTCACCCCTGAGATGGGGAACAAAGGGCAAAGATGGCACCTTGAATGTTGGCAGGCTCTGAGCTATAATATACGTACAAAAAAGTTCTGTTGTGGTCCTGCAGGCAGGAAGGACCTTTCTGGTATATGGTGATTGCTGTGTCTTGAGATAATATGTTATGGTAATGCCTTCTGTCCTGTTGTAGGTAATACTACCAACAAAGTTATATTTTCCAGGCAATGGAGGAAACACAGTGAACTGTGGTTGCAGCACAAACCATGTAGATCATATTGCAAAATAAGTAATTGCAGAATAGGGTTTCCCCATTCAAATCACCAGTGGTAAAGGTTAGAAAGCAGAGTTGTTCCTCTAAAATACATACACTACATCAGGAATTTGTCTCTGTAGCAGAATCAATCAATTACTGGTTGTGCCTTGATCTCTTATCACATTGAGCCAATGTAGGATATCTCCACTCTGGACTGTAGCTGGAGTGGTCCTGGTTTTATTGTTTGAAACCAATAAACTGCTTTTATTTTGTGCAGTAAATGTGAACTGGGTCTGATGAGGACAGTGTCTTTGGAGTTTGTATGATGGAATAACCAAAGTTTCACTGCAACTGATTCTTCCTTCTTGCTGTGGAGTATAGAGCAGCCTGAGATGGGCTGTTTTTGTGGAAGATGTGCTGTTTTTTTTTAAATGCATATATTTAGACTTATATGTAAATTATATTATTAATGGATTCAGGTTGGATAATTTTGCAGGCTTGCCACAGGTTGTTTTGCACTGGTTTGAAAGAGAAACAAATATGAATGAATACAGTTCTGTGATATCGCCCAAGGATTTGACATATTGGTTGCACACAAGATTCTGGGTTGAGGGTTAATGATGTAGTAATGTATTCCTGACAATTTGTCTACACTGTAAATATAGTGTTTACAACATAAGAGTTCAAGATGCATTATTTTGTTAGAGTTATTTTGATTATGTTTAAAACAGGGAATGGAAGACTGTTTATTTAAATGCAATTGTACCAAACAGGACTGCTCCTTTTAACATACCACTGGTAAACGTTGCTCAGGAAACTAGTAAGAAGAGCATTTGATGGAGTGTGGCAAGGTTTGTCAGTGCTGGTTTTTGATCATTGCATGTGTAGTGACATGGTATTTTGATTTGGTTTTAGGGATGAGTATTTCTATGTTTCCAGTAATTGCAATTTGTATAATTTTATTCTTCAAATGGCCATTAAAGGTTTATTTATTATACAAAATACTGGCTGCGGACTACTTAAACATTAGACTCTGCCAAACTGCATCACTGATCATGCATTCAGCATCTGTGTTTCATAATGCCACTGGCATTATATTTATGATAGTATACATGTCCATAGTATACATGTCCATTAACAAGTGTGTTCAGAGCACTTCATGTGAGGAGTTAGGTGCTGAGCAAACATACATGTCCTATGGACACAGATGCACGACTGCTGACTCGCTGAGTGACCATACTGATCCTATGGACACAAACGCATGACTGCTGACTTGCTGAGTGACCATACTGATCCTATGGACACAGACGCATTACTGCTGACTCGCTGAGTGACCATGCTGATCCTATGGACACAGACACATGACTGCTGACTCGCTGAGTGACCATACTGATCCTGTGGATACACATGCATGACTGCTTACTCGCTGAGTGACCATAATGATCCTATGGACACAGACGCATGACTGCTGACTTGAGTGACCATGCTGATCCTATGGACACAGACGCATCACTGCTGACTCGCTGAATGACCATATTGATCCTATCGACACAGATGCATGACTGCTGACTTGCTGAGTGACCATACTGATCCTGTGGATACAGACGCATGACTGCTGACTCACTGAGTGACCATATTGATCCTATGGACACAGACGCATGACTGCTGACTTGCTGAGTGACCATACTGATCCTATGGACACAGATGCATTACTGTTGACTCTTCACATATTGGCCATAAACACATGATATCATTGAGATTACTTAACATGCTGTGTCGAATTAACCCTGTTACATAACTAGGCTACTGAGACAAAGGAAACAGATGTGGTAGGTGACAAATAAACTATACTCTTCATACTGTATCCAGGTTACAGCTAGCAGTGATGTTCTGGGTTTAACACCCATATGCAGCCGTGTGACCTGCACTCAAGAGCCAGAGCTGGGAGTATGTGGTCACCCATGATAATTAACACAGCAAGTTTTAGGGTGATTTTGAATAAAGTCAGTCAGATGCAGTCTAACAAGTACACTCATACAGTTACACACACACACACACACACACACACACACACACACACACACACACACACACACACACACACATACTCACACAAAGTAAGCTGCGTAGGTGGATTTTGTGTGATATGTTGCTGCTGCAGGCCCTCTGCAAAATGTACAGATTGTCTATGTATAACACCTCAAGCATAGGCCGTGTCATTAATAGGAGTAATGTTTATCATTTATTGGAAGCCAATAGTGTTAGACGGGCTCACAATTGCTGGAGTCCCATAGGCCACATCTTGCAAAGATGAAGAGATGCTGCCCGAATAATCTCTCATATTCCTGCTGTGCAATGCACAACAGGAAGTAGGTCACTCATTCTTCGTATATAGGTTCATGTCTACCACTGATGTTCATCATGCATACAGCTGCAGTCATTACAGATGGGTTATCCTGCTGTCAGGCGGGTCCTCGGTCGGCCGAATTCCAAAGTCTAGGTCCGGCGTCGGTTGTCGTCGCTTCTTCCCTGACGTCAGTGTGGCAGGGGTATAAAAGAGGCAGCCAACGCCATTTTTTCCAGTCCTTCTTGCCGCACAGTGCCCGAAGCAGAAGCAGTTTGCAAGTGCCAGTCGGCCAGCTCTTGAGATTTACGAAAGTATTTCAGCCGAAGTCTTCTTTAAAGCTAAGTACCCCCTTGGGGAAACTTTTCTTGCCTCAGACCGATGTCAGACAAAGTTAATAATTGCATTTCTTGTGGGAAGCAAATACCACATAAGGATTTCCACTCTTTCTGTATACCTTGCTTAGGCCCAGACCACGACGTCTCGGCCTGCCGTTTTTGTGCTAGGTTCAACAAGCACACTATTAAGTGCCGGGCGGAGTTCGCCCTTCATTATTTTGGCAAAAAATTTAATTATATCATGTCGTCGGATACACCGACACCAGTTTTAAGCAAAAGACGCAAAGATAAGGACCGACATCCAAGGTCCGCACCGAATACTGAGACCACGTTTAGGTCGACTACCGGTTCTCCAGTTCTCAGCGAGGTGCCTACGCAGTCCCTGAATACCGATGAAACTATTTTACCGGTGACTTCAGTACCTGAGGTCGCAGGCTCCTTGGTCTCCATTCCTACTGCAGATACCGACGCCACTCTTGGTGGGGAAAGTCAAAATTTAGTCAGGCCTGCCATTTCTGAAGGCATCTTCAGGCCTTCCACTTTCTCTATTAAATCCTTCACTAAATCTAAAGCAGCCATGAAAACTAAAAAACAGGGTCCTCAGACCACCTGTCAAGGCCCCATACCTAAAAAGCAGATGCTCAAAATGGCTGAGGATTTGATAACTCTCATCAGGGGTTCTCAACTCCCCTCTTACAAAAGACCCAGATTGGAGGAAGACTACCCTTCCTCAGACCAGGCTTCTATTACCTCAGAACATTCTGAGGACCAGGATTATGCCTATTCTCCTTTCGAAGACTCTGATGCTGAGGAGTCTATTCCCTTGGTTTCCCCCCCTGAGGACCACTCTTTTGGGGAAACCCTGCATACATTGAGGGAACACTTTCACTGGGAAGGCCAAGATTACTCAGATTCCAAGAAAAGGCTCAGGGATTTTCTACTGCTCCCCCAGCATAGGCCCCTGGCTATCCCTCCTGTTTTAGATATTTTGGATGATGTGTACGCAAAAGCCAGCCTTAATCCAGATTCTTTACCTCCAGCCCCGGTTAAACCAGACAGGTATTACTGGGTCCCTGATTCTCACCAGTTCCTCTGCAAAAGCCATACTGCTGACCCAGAAACTATTTCACAGGGTCCCAAGGGAATAAAGGCCTCTACTGCTAAAAACCCTTTACCTTCAGAGAGAGATTCCAGAGCATTAGAAAGGTGGGGGAAAAAGGTGTATACATCTGCCACTTTAACCATGAGGGCATTAAACTGTCAATTCCATATGTTAAAGTACCAACAGTTTTTGTTATCTCAGTTGAAAAGCAAAATGACACAAACAGAACAACCAGATTTGAAAGAGTTGCAGGATTTGTTGCATGGTGCAGAGCAAGTGGGTAAACATACCTTGCAGTGTGGTTTTGATGCTTTAGAGGCCTCATGTAGAGCTGCTGTCACGGGTCTGTTATCGTAGACATGCTTGGCTCAAAGAGCAAACCTTACCAGATCATGTCAAAGCAAAGTTATTAGATGCACCACTTCAAAAAGATGTATTGTTTGGTGTTAAAGCTGAGGAGGTACTAAAGAAAATGGAGGAAAAAGCGAAATCTATGCAAACAGTGAAAGATTTCCTACAGGTACAACCTCCACGCTTCAGCAGAAACTGGCCTTCAAAAAATTGGTCCTTTCCAGCCATGGACAGACCTCAAAGGGGCAGATACAGGCGCCCAAGGGGTAGAGGACAACCTCAAGGATCTTACACAGCAAGACAATGGCAAGCACCAATCCCAAGAGGTGGAGAAGATAGATCACAGTCATTTAGAAAACAGACACAATGACTTCCCCCTATGCCTGCCAAGCAAAGCTTTAATGGCAGCACCTTTGGGCGAAAAACTAGCATTATTTTCAAAAAAACTGGCATATTGTTACAAAAGACAAATGGATTCTGAACATTATAGACAGAGGCTACAGGTTCCACTTTTACACCCTTCCAAAAATGAGAGGCATGCCAAACCTGCCACAAAATCAAAGGGCAGAGGCACAAAGACAAATTTCCGCTCTCATGGATATGAAAGCGATTCAAGAGGTACCTGCAAAAGAACAAGGTCAAGGTTTTTATTCCAGCCTATTCCTGGTACCAAGGAAAGACAAAGATTGGAGACCTATCTTAGACCTATCCATCCTAAACACATATCTACAGGTGCCAAAATTCAAGATGCTCACATTACAGCAGCTTCTTCCCATGCTGGGCAAGGAGTCTTGGCTGGTAACATTGGACCTCAAGGAGGCATACCTGCATGTCCCTATCAGACAAGATTGCAGAAGATACCTCATATTGCTTGCAGGTTCAACCCATTACCAATTCTCTGCATTGCCCTTTGGCTTATCTACTGCGCCCAGAGTGTTTACGAAATGCCTGGCATCAGTAATTGCCTTCTGCAGACTACAAGGAATACAAATCTACCCATATCTGGATGACTGCCTGATCCAAGCGGACAGCAAGGACGTTCTATTGCAGCATCTGGCGTTTGTAATAAAACTGTTAAACTTCCTGGGATACACAGTGAACAAAAAGAAATCAAAACTAATACCTTCTAAACAGATAATTTTCCTGGGTGCCAGCTTAAATACAACCACCCAGATGGCCTACCTTATGCCAGACAAACAAGGGCAACTGTTTCAATACTTCAGCAAAAGGGCAACTTTCACCAGACTAACTGCAAGGAAAGTCCTGCAGGCTCTGGGATTCACGGCATCTTGCATCCTACTAATCCCATCTGCAAAGGTGCATATGAGGAAACCACAATGGTACCTAAAAAACTTATGGTCTCAACACAGCCACAGCTTGGAAACAATTATACCACTCATTCCATGCCTTCAAAAGGAATTTTTGTGGTGGGCTCAAGCATGCCAAAGAAACACAGGTCTCCCTTTCTGTGTACCTCAAGCAACTCAAATCATCACAACGGACGCCTCAGACTACGCCTGGGGAGCACACATGGCAGATCAGTGCATTCAGGGAAAATGGTCCCAAAAAGAGAAGCACCTACACATCAACCAAAAGGAGATGCTAGCCGTGCAAAATGCTCTTATGACCTTCAAAGACCTACTGCATCCAGGCCAGCTATTGATAAGGACAGACAACACCACAGTCATGTGGTACATAAACAAACAGGGGGAACTCATTCATACCCCTGTGCAGGCAAGCCATGACCCTATGGAACACAGCACTGGAATTGCAAATTCAACTACAGGCACAATTCCTGCCAGGGAAGGAAAACACACTGGCAGACAACCTAAGCAGAAATATGACAGATCCACATGAATGGAAGTTGCATCCTCAAGTTTTCTCAAAGATAACTCAGGCATGGGGACAGCCAGACATAGATCTATTTGCTACCCACAGAAATTACCAGTTGAAAAAATTTTGTTCAAGGACCTATCATCCACAGGCCTGGAAAGTGGACGCACTCTCTTTCAATTGGACAACATTGACAGTCTATGCCTTCCCGCCTCTTCCTCTACTGACCAAAGTTCTATTAAAAGCCAGAGCATAGAGGCCACAAATTATTCTCATTGCTCCAAACTGGCCACAACAACACTGGTATCCGCTCCTAAACAACCTGACACACTCCCCACCATGGATCCTACCACTAGTCCCTCTTCTGTTGTCCCAGCACAACTACAAAACCTTTCACAGCCAGCTCAAAACCCTAAATCTAGCTGCATGGAGAATACCTTAATTTCCCAACAGACTCTCCTCTCCAAGGAGGTGCAGGATGTCATCTTGGAGGCTAGAAGACCTTCTACTAGAAAAGCCTACTCCTCCAAATGGAAACAATTTTGTTCTTGGAATCAAGCAAAGGGCCAGAATCCTTTGGTAATAAATATACCTCAAATTTTACAGTACCTAGCTGAGATGTTAAACAGTGGCCTTTCCTTCTCCTCCATCAAGATCCACGCTTCAGCCATTTCTGCACAATACAACACAGGCCCTCCTTTATTCTCTCATCCCCTATTAAGGCAGTTCCTCAGAGGGGCAAAAAATATAAAACCCCCAAGGAAACCACCAGTTCCAGCTTGGGACCTCAACTTCGTATTGGAAAAGCTGACCCTGCCTCCCTTTGAGCCGGCTTCTTCATCAGAGCTACAATACTTGTCATGAAAAACAGCCTTCCTTCTGGCTATCACCTCAGCACACAGGGTTTCGGAACTGCAGGCCCTCATGGCTGTGCAACCATTCATCATTTTCCATCAGGACAGAGTTTCCTTACAAACCAACCCTACCTTCATGCCAAAGGTAGTATCCAGTGTAGCCTTGAACCAGACTATCCACTTACCTACCTTTTATCCAAATCCACAGAACAAAGGGGAGAGACTACTACATTCCTTGGACATTCACAGACAACTTCATTATTACTTGGACAGAACAAAGCCATTCAGGAAATATGAGCAACTCTTTGTGTCCTATGCTACAGGTGCTCAAGGAAAGGCTATTTCCAAACAGACAATTTCAAAATGGATAGCCCACTGCATTCGCTTTTGTTATTCATTTCATGGAAAATCTGTGCCTGCATACATCAGATCCCACTCCACCAGGGCCACAGCTACCTCTGCAGCTTTCCTCACGGGGGTTCCTACCAAGGACATTTTGGAAGCAGCTACTTGGAGTTCAGTGCACACTTTCTCCAAGCACTACCACCTTCCACTATACTCAAAATCTAGAGCGGGCTGTGCCACAGCAGTCTTGCAGGGCATCCTCGCTCCTCCTAGTTCCACTTAGTGCCTACCACCCTTACTTAGCTTTGGCATTCTACCCATATGTAATGACTGCAGCTGTATGCACGATGAACATAGTACAGTTTTGTACCTACCATAAATGTAGATGTTTGAGTGCTCATACAGCTGCAGTCCAGGTTACCCCCCCTCCATCCCCTCTTAGGACAGGCCTTATGACAAACACCTCTATCATACAACCTATTTGGGGAATTCTTTTATGGTGTATTTGCTTGCAACTACTGTTTTTTGATTTATCTATATTGCATGTTTGCATAACATTATGTTTTGCCTTCCTTCTGGGGGCACCTGACATCTGGGGCAAGAAAAACTGAAGAAAATGGTGTCGGCTGCCTCTTTTATACCCCTGCCGCACTGACATCAGGGAAGAAGTGACGACAACTGACGCCGGACCTAGACTTTGGAATTCGGCCGACTGAGGACCCGCCTGACGGCAGGATAACCCATCTGTAATGACTGCAGCTGTATGAGCACTCGAGCATCTACATTTATGGTAGGTACAAAACTGTACTTTTACATGGCTGGCCTTAGGCCACCTGGTGCCATAGGTTAGCAGTTTAATGGTCTGGTAATTTGCTAAACATTATACTCAGTCAGTGAAGACAGGTATTACAAATTCCTACTTCTTATTGATCAGAAAATCCATGCTGTCCAAACCTGCTTTGTGTGGCCCCATGTGTACATTTAAATGTTGAAAGGTGTCTGTTCTGTGACCTGCCAATGTTGAATGGTCAAGTCAAGTAGAGCACCCCCCCCCCTCCCTGGGCACTCATCATGCCATGAGTGTATTTTTTTAATGGGATATCTTATTTATTTATTTATTATTTAGTTTAAAGAAACAGCATCTGAAACTGTAGGGTGTAGAGTCCTCTTTAGTTTTTCATCAAGACAAAGCTGCATAAAGCTTTTTATCCTGCATTCCAGCAGTGGTGTCGTAATTTATATGTAGCCAGTCTGTAAATTTCCCTGTGTATTACATAGTGCCTGTATGTTAAGGAAATGTATTATTCCATACTGTAGAAGCTGCTATGTGCAGTATTAGTTAGTGGTGCATAGAGTGCCTCGATTCTTCTCCAAAACTGGCAAAAAGGCAGCTTTGCTCATGAGGTGAATTTCTTGACATCCAGATTTCAAACACATAACATTGTGGTTACGGTGAGAGACCAGTTCATTATCCTGCTTATCTTGTACACTGAACTGACCAGCCATTTTGTTCTTCTACCTTATGTGCAAAATATGCTGTGAAGTTTTTTAAAATTACTCAAAATCAAAACAACTCTGTGATATTGTAGTGTTGTTATGAAATGCACAAAACTACTCCTGTTTTCAGTTGAACCCCGGTCTGCAATTCAGGCCATCACCATAAATAGTTGCTTTAAGAATGTTCTAGTGTTTGATGTTTGAATTAGCAGACACGTTATCCACCTGTATGTCCCTTCACCAGCTGTTTTAGTTTGGGCATATTGTCTCAAAGAACTAGCTTCAGGTTTGAAGAAAACGGTCGTCTGTGATTTGCTTTCCTTGAAATTTTGTTAACCCACTATGTTCACTGCAGCTACTTCTTATGCATTCTGTAAGTCAAACTGTTCAAAGATTTTTTGGTGAGCAGTCTGCTCATATGCCAGTCACTCATGTTATTCTTGTTCCTCTTTGCTGTCTGTTTCTTTGTCTGACATGTCTTCTTTAGCTTTTGAGGTGTCAAGAGCTGTTCAACGTTTAACATTTTAACAGTTAATACTACTAAAACTAAGGTTATGGTCTTGGTGCCTGACATAAGCTGTTCCTCACTCCCAACCAACTTGGTGATCATCAACGTGGGACTATATTTTACAATTCAACTTCTGCATTTCATACTAGTATTATCCAGTTTTCCATGATATACTTGTAGTGGGATATCAGTACCTCATGCCTGAAGTCCAGTTTGCTTAAATCACTTCCTGCCGTTCATATGTTAGTGTGCTCCTTCTGTCAGCAAGTAATTAAGTCTGATATTTAATGATATTGCTAGTAGCTCATTCATCAGATCAACTGTTTTCACTTACTTTTGCTGATTTGACTAGCTGTTACTGACTTCTGCATCTGCAACATGGATTATATGCATTTTACATATGAAAATATTTTGTGTTTTGCTGTGTAAATGCATAGAATGATTTGTGGCATTTATTAAATGCATATACTTACCCACTTTTCAGCAATACCTTAATTGATCTTAATATGCCATCTGTCCTTTCTGAAGTCCAGACATTAATTAGATTACATTATTTTATAATGGCAATACAATTTCAGTGTCTGTCATGTATGTTTGGTATGATTTTTTATTTCTTAACTTACTTTCCTTAATAACTAGTAAGTCCCATATTGTTTGAGATAAGGTGCTGTCAGTCCGTCTTTCCCAGTGGTAAAGTGTACTGCATACCTTCTCTGTGTTCTGTAGTTGCTTTATAACAACCTTGCTATTTACATTGGTTTCAACCAGTCAGTCTCACAGCCCTGAAATCATCCATTTTAGGTGCTCATATGTGGTGGCCAAATGCATATATAAACATGTATTTCATTTCAGTAGTGTACAAGGTCAATGCTAATTTGAGGTGGCAAAGAAGAACAGAGACACAACTACCTATGTGGCCTTCAGTATCTCTCAACTCATCTGATTGCCACAGCTTGTGCTTATGGCATGCTTTTCTGATACTGCTTTCTGTTTGCAAAGCTGCTATTGTGTTATTGCATCTCTTTGCTCCAGGCATTTTTTTCTGCTGAAATAAATTTAGTAGGAAAATACTTTGTGCTTCTGGCAAAGATATTTCTGGTTCCCATTTAGAAGTTTTAGTAAGAGTGTTGAAAATGCTTGTCTTAACTGCAGGAGGAGAAGTTTGCTTATTTATTTATTTATTTAGAAAGAAAGATTGTTTTCAGAAAGGAAAATGCATGTGATAAATAGATTTTACTACATTTACATTTGTTGATCTCTTTATCCTGTTGTACTAAGTGTTGCAAATAGTCAGAGTTGAGATGGTTTGATACAGATTTAATTTTTCACTTCTGTCTTCTGCAATTAATCTTATTCGCTAGATTTAATTACCTGGTAAGAAAATTTTCTCTTTGGCAGAATACATTTTATGCCTTGAGTAAATTTCTAAAGGCCGTTCATGACTGTCAGAACCGAGCTGCAAGAAATTTGTTTTGTATTTTCAGTTAAAGGCAGTTGAATGAAGGTAGGGACACAGTAAAATAGTGTAGTGACAAAAGACATTTATAAGAGAAGTAGTTTCTACAGTGCTGGTTTCTGCTTACCCTTGAATTATACTCACTCAAGAACAATCTTACTTTGTACTGTATCTCATCTTTTTTTTGCATTGCAGATGATGTTTAAGAAAAGGCACAGAGAGATACAGTGAAGTATCTATTAGCTCAGTATTGGCCCTGAAGGTTGATGTTAAGGAAACAACAGTCAACAATGGAGTATTTGAGGGTCAGATTACTTGCAGTAAGACAGTAGAGCTTACATTGCTTTACACGAGGAAAAAGCTAAGTGTTATACTAGAGAATAGATATAAGTTCTTAATGGTATGGAGGAAGTGTAGACAAGGGAAAGTCAAAATGGTTTGAAAGGTGTGCACAGTGCATAGCTGAACCTTGGAGCAGAGAACTGTGGGTAGTGCATAGCTAAACCTTGGAGCAGTGAACTGTGTGAAAGATCAAGCATTTAAAGTCTGCAAGAGGGTGATGCTGTATGAAGAAGTCAAGTGGCAGAATAGAATACTAAGCAGAAGAGAAGTGGGGCAGGAAAGATCATATCAAGGGAGTCTGAAGCAAAGCAGAATGTTAGCAGCAGTATCTGAGGGGCAGTAGGAGGCAGCAAGGGGACATTAGTGGTAACACTGAGGCAACAGAAGAAGGGATCCTTGGATTACTAGTTGTATAGAGCCAGGATCGATAGGGTTAGGCTTATAATAAGTAGGAATATGGGTAAGACTGGTATGAACATAGCATTCTGCCTTCAGCAAGGATGATGTCACACTATTAACAGAAGATGATCGACTTTAATAATTCAATTAGCCACTGGTGTCGTTCTGAAGTTGTGCAATATTTGTCGGCACGGGAAGACATAGTCAACAAACCAAGTTGCTTTGCCAAGGATGGTCTGCACCTGTCCCATCTAGGCTTTTGAATATTATCTAAAACATTATCTTCCCCATGATGCCTTTTTTAGGAAATGCCAAACTGACAAACTTTCCAACATAACAAAGCCAACACAAGGAAATCTAAAGATGTTACTGCTCAATGCTAGGAGCCTAAACAAGAAACTCTACTGCTTCTGCCTTCTCACCTTAGAGAATGCAGACATCTGTGCAGTTACCAAGATATGGTTTAAGGACATGGAGAGCACCCCAGCAGTGCAAGGCTACAATGCCTTTCATACATTTAAGCCAGCTATTGCACAGCCAGGGCCTAAAGGTGGAGGTGTCTCAATCTACTTCAATAAAAGGTCATCTCAAGGTTTTTTCAAACCTGAAGATGCATTTTATCTTCTCCATGTTCAAATTACTAATGGCAAAGTCACATACCATGTCCTTGCAAGATACAGGTCCCCCTCTATGACCCAGGAAACACATAACTCATATTTACATATATTGGAGACAGTCATCATTCAGTCCAATATCATATTCATGGGCAACTTTAACTACCCCACTATGAACTGAGTTTCATACACAACCCATAATGTTTAAGCCCAAAGATTTCTCAGCTTTGTTAACACAAGCGTAGTGGCTAAGATAGTTCATTTGCCCACTGGGGCACAAATATTTTGGACCTGGTGCACACAAACATGGGAGAATGCTACCGCCCAATGTAATGTCCTACCTAGTAAAGTGAAACTTTAAAGCTGTCTCCCTCAAAATAAAAATAAAATCCATGACTTCAGCAGTAGCAGTTAGGAATTAAGTTAAAATTGCTGTTATTAAGTGATGACCTGGCTACCAAATCCTGAAAACACAACTGCCTATGTAATATTGTTAACAGAAATTGAAGCAGCTACTGCCCACCAGAAATAAGCTCAGAACAAATTCAAAAAACAAGTCACCATGGTAGAATCCTAACATAAATAAGTTGTGTAACAAAATGAAGAAATACATTGCAAAAATTAGGAAATGCAATACCCAGCAGGATATAAAATCCCTCATTAATCTAAATAAATGACTCAGAGGGCAAATCAAGTCTACCAAAGTCAAGCCTGAGGTAAAAATAACCTCCTAGGCCAAGGACAACCAGAATGCTATGTCCAGAAACTCAAAGGTAATAGACAACAATGTGTGAAACTAGTAGTAAATAGAGACACTTACTGGAGCCAGAATGTATAGGGAATCTACTGGCCTATAAATTCAGTTCCAGTTTTATCCTCCTGTCACTCTGTCTCCCTTCAAGAAACACAATCAAACATAGCTCCCCAACTATCACTAGAAAGCATGTCCTAAATACGCTGCTCAAGGCCAAGAACACCGCATTGATGGGTCCAGATAATATCCCAGAATGCCTCCTAAATAGCATGAAACATGCTATATCAGGACCACTGGAGTCACTTTTCAATCATAGTCTCCATTTAGACGTCATACTGCATGAATGGAAAACTGCAATAGTCATCCCTTTGCACAAGAGCAGGCCATCCATGGATCCCACAAACTACAGATGCGTAAGTTTGATTAGCCTCATATGTAAAGCCATAGGTTCATAGATCCATATGTGATTACTAGGCTAATGGCACTAGAGCCTTTACAAACCTTGCCATTAGTACCCAGGATATGACAATATTTATTTATTTACATTTATTTATCGGGAAATTCAGACTGGACGCAGGTCCTTTTTCAGCGGATGCCCAGGGAGAAAAGCTCCACATCATGTAACTGATAAATAGAGATACAAAGTTGCAGTAACAGTAAACAACATTACAGGTTGTTGACTTTAATACAATAACAAGATACTGATTGTCAACTGTATATACAGTAAATGTTGCAAGTTAAGATAGTTTCTTGTTGTTTATAATATTAGTAACAAAGTTGTCAGACAAGATTTTAAAGTATGTAAAGACAACTAGCTAATTCTGACTGTGGTTAGTAGTGGCGGTAGTATAGTTGGGTTAAGAGTCTAGGTGGGGGGGTAAGGGTGGGGGTGCTAGTCTGGATTAGAACAAGGACAAAGCCAGTGCAAATTTAAGTGGAATTTGATTACAGTCTTGAAAAGGCTGCTGGAAGGTAGAGTAGTTATAGAGGGTAGAAGATTGCTCCAAAGTTTAGATATTGTACATGAAAATATGGCTTCTCCTGCTGAGTTTTTGGGTTTGATAACAGTGAGATGATTTTTGTTGCTTGATCTTAGGGGCCTAGTGGGGTGATAGGGTTGGAGAAGGGTTTGAAGGGAAGGGATGTTAAGGGGTGGTTGATAAGTTTATGAGCAAGGGTGAGTTGATTAAAGTGAAGGAGTTGTGGGAGTTCTAGTCGGTTTAGTTCTTTAAGGGAGATACAATGATGGCTGCGGTAGGAGGTTCCAGTGGCAAATATAGCAATTTTGTTGTAACAAGCATCCAGCTTGTGTAGGTCTACCTGTCTAAGTTTGGTAAGTATGGTGGATGCATAGAGTAGGAGGCTTTGATATAATACACCAAGTTTCTTGTGAACTCTTTTATTGTGAGAGATATGTGGGTGTTAAATCTAACTTTGTTGTCTATTTCCACACCAAATAATTTTGTGTGCTCTGATGGAGAGATGATGGTATTGTCTTTGGCGCGAATGTTGAAGTGGGGGGTGTTTTGGGTGGCTTTGGAAGGTTGGAACAGGAGAAGTTTTGCCTTACTTCGGATGAGTAGGAGCTGAGCATTGGATAGCCAGCTTTCTACAGAAGAGAATGATTCCTGTGTGATTCATTCTAGTTCTGGTAGAGTGGGGGCAGAGCAGATGAGAGTAGAGTCATCTGCATACTGTATAAGAGATGCTTGTGTGGTGGCAGTATGTAGGTTGTTAGTGAAAAGTGAGAATAGCAGAGGGCCAAGGATAGACCCTTGGGGAGCTCCGACAGTAACTGGGAGGCGAGGTGATAGGTTATCGTCCCAGATTACTTATTGCTGGCATCCGTGTAGATAGCTGTGGAACCAGTTGCAGGCTGATTGTGAGAAGCAGAGGTTGGGGAGAGTAGAGAGTAGTAGCTCATGAGATACCATGTCAAAGGCCTTTGAGAGATCTAGAAATACAGCAGTAGAGAAAAGGCCATTGTTTTTGTGATGAAGTATAGTGTTGGTGAAGGAGAGCAGAGCAGAGGTAGTGCTGTGATATGGCCTGAAACCAAGTTAAGATTATATCTTAATTCCCCAGACATGGGATGGGTTAGTGGTCTTTGGGTGTTGGAGCCCTGAGTCATTTTACAGACTGCCTCTGTCCTTAAGGGACATAGGCAGTACCCCAGGAGTGAATTTACAGTTCCCCATCCATTTATCCAAATTCTTTTTGAAGAGAGTGAGGGACGGGCTTTGTTTTACAAAGATGGGAAGTTTATTCCATAGATGAGGTAGCCTTTGGGATATGAATCTGTCTCTCCATCAAGTTCTGTTACAGTCAGAAATAAGGTTTAGGTCCATGGAACTTGTAACCATCATGCAATTTTTTTTTTTTTTGTGAATATGTAACATTTTCATCAGGGCTTGCATCACAGAATAAAAATAAAAACTAGCTGAAACTAAAAACACAGCTTTTTAGTAGGAGAGTAGTAAGTGCTTTCATTCAGACTAGAACTTCATCAGACCATCCCTGTTACATCACTCCAGCATTTAAATATGAATTCAATAACTGGCATCAATTAATCCAATCAATGCTTTAACCCTTTCCTATTTAATACAATTTTAAAATTTACTTTGTCACTCTAATGTGGGAATCTACAGCCATCTAATCTAACCTGCGAGCAGTATTCCTTCCACTCGAAGTCATCTTCAGCCTCAAAACTATGTCCATAATTTTTAACTTAGTCAGTTACACTAAACAGAAAATAATTCTTATTTCCACTGGTGTCAATAACATCCAAATATTTTTTTTTAAGTATGTTTAGCCAAAGCATTGCTTGTATCCAGGTTGTCAACAGCATACAAATGCTTGTATATCCTAGCATTAAACTCTCTAATAGTTCTGTCTATATAAAATGCATGACAAAATGGGCATAAACTAATGTATACCACAAATTTAGATTTACAAGTGAATCTGTCATTCAACTGAATACTGAAATTCCTATTTTTGACAAAAACTCGAGGACCTTCCATAACAAACCTGCAATATTTGCAGGACTAACACTTAAACATTCCCACATTCAAATTTTTAACTTTATGATTAAAATTCCTAGAAAACAAATCCTTAAAATTCTTATCTTTTTTATTTACAAACATCGGAATATCCCCAATTGCCCCTCTTAAATCAGGGAAATTCATAAGGAATCTTCAGTTATTCCTAATAAGTTCTCTAATCTTTCATCTACAGAATTACTCAAAAGACAGGCTGTAGTAAAATCTTTTTTAACCTATTCTAATGAAGGCTCTATGAGTTGAAAGCGCTTATCTCTGTTTTTATGCCATTTTATTGTTTTATTAGTCAGGAAATGTTTTTCCGTGGTGGCCTAGCTCTTCTTGTTTTCTAAATACGTGTTTGGGTGAATAGTCTTTAGCAATCTGGAGTTTTTATATATTTCTACAGTTTTGCTTCTTAACCCATATAGGTCAGGTATAAGTCCCCTCTCAATAAACGATAAAAGACTATGAGACACAGTAAAGGGATAGCACCTTTAGTCGGTCTGCCTAAGACATGTGTCTTACGCTTTGTATGTTTTCGTAAGAAATTTCTGGGCCCACTCCATTTGGTATAATTGCCTGGTTAGGTACATACAGAAGGGACCTTTTCAAAGCAGTGTACCAGGTTGAGTAGGCATGACCTGCCCTCGATGAAACCAAACTGGGTTGGGTCCAGTGTTTGAAGGTTTCCTATGTCATTGTTTATCATTTCCATGATAATTACTTCCATGGCCTTGCATATATGACTACTTAGATTTATGGGTCTGTAGTTACTGGGGTCTATAGTTGGCCTGTCCTTGTACTGAGAGAAGAAAGTTGCAGTCGTCAGTTTTCTTGGCATGAAGTCTGTGTGGAGGTTACAATTAAAAAGTAATTCTAGTGGTGATGATAGGACATGTATCATGCTATTAAGGAGTCATCCTGGGATGTTATCATGGTCCACTGAGGCAATGTTTTTGGCCTTAGAGACTGCATTGAGGACCTGTTGCTTAGTGATAGTTGGGGAAGTTATATTCAAGAATATTTTCCGAAGAGCATCTCAGGAGGAGACGGGATGAAATTTGAGCTACATTTGTCAGCCAATGTATTTGCTATATTTTCTGGCTGGGTATGAGTGGCTCCACTAACAATTACTTTGGCGTATAGCTTTGTACTGTCTTTGAGGTTGCAGACATAGCTGAAGAAAGTCTTGTAGTTGTCCTTGGCCTTGCAGGCTATTTTTACCTCATGTTTGTCTTTTGTAGACTTGACTAACCCTTTGCATTTTCTGTTTAAATTAATGAGAGTTTTTGCCAAGCACTGTACGTCCTAATTTTTGCCATTATTTTTTTCTTCTGTTGTGTAACCTATTGATGTTTGGATTAAACCTGTATGGCATGTTTTTTAAGACTGTCTTGTGCTTAATCAAGAAGGTACAGCTGTCTCCATGTAGCTATTTATATGATTATATAGGGTTTATGTGAACAATTCTGCATTGGCAGTGATGCGTCAGGGTTGGTGGGGCTTGATGTTTTGTGACGGCATCATTTAATAGTAGGAAGTTCACCTTAGATTAGCTCCTTAAGGTTGCTGTGTTAGCTGGGGTCTCAAGATTTATTTGTATTTCAAAGGAGACTGCTTTATGATCTTACCATAGTAGAAAAGGCATTACATGGAGGGAGGACTTCTCATGTTTGTGAGAACCAAGTCCAAGATGTTAGTACCTCCACTGTACATATCGACTAACTGTTCCAGGGTATTCATATTTAAAAAGTCCAGGAAGCTCTAGGCCTGCATGTTTGGGGTTATGTATGATTTCCAGTTTATAGATGGGTAGTGGTAGCTGAAGTAAATATATAAATATTGTATACATAAATATTTATTTATTTAATACTGGTTTACAGAGAAAGTCCAACTGACACAGAGCCCATTTTCAGCAGAGGCCCAGGGAAATGCTTCAGATGTATGTATTTGGAATGTGGGAGGAAACTGGAGCACCTGAAGGAAACCCACAAGAATGTAGGGAGGAAATGCAAACTCTGCACAGAAGCCATCCCAGCCGAGACAGGAGAACCTATTGCTGTGAAATGACAACACTAGCTGCTGCACCACTGTGCCACCAAATATGGTGTCACGTTGAATGGGGAGTGTCATTGGCACATTGAAGTATTTGTTATGGGCTTCCTGGGTCATAGAGGGAGACCTATAGCTTGCAAGTATATGGTATGGGACTTTGCCTATGGTAATTTGGACATGGTGAAACTGCAGTGCATCAAACTGTTTGAGCAGCATTGAGGTGTTATTGTTTTTTATACAAACAGAGACACCTCCACCTTTTGTACCTTAATGTGCATTAGCTGGTCTAAAAGTGTGGAAGACATTATAGCCCTGCACAGCCAGTTTGCTGTCTGCAGCTTTAAACCATGCATCAGTAACTGTGCGGACATGAGACAGAATGAGGAGAGCTTGCAGGGAGTACAGTGGCATTGAGCAGTATTACCTTTAAATTTTGTTGGGTTAGTTTTGCTATGCTGGAAGATTCATCAGGTTGGCGATGTCTGAAAAAAAGGCACTATGTGAGTGGGGGTTTTAGTCAATATTGAAAAGCATAGAGGGAACAGGTGCAAACCATCCCTGTTAAAGCAGCATAGTTTGTTGACCTATCCATTCATGCTAACAAATATTTCACCCCCTTTGAATAACACCAAAAACTAAGTCAATTATTAAGGTCAATTATCTTTTGTTCATATTGTGGCATATTCCTTGGAGAAGGTAGAATGCTGCTCAGTGCTAGGCTCATACCCTTGTATGACATAGTCCAAGAGCTCCATGATGTCTGTCTTCATATAGCCTAGGGAGTTGTGTCTCAGGTCATTCACACCCACATGGACTATGACTGAGTCATACTGGTACTTGTAGATCAGTGACCTGAGTATGTGCGTAATCTGGCAGATTGAGTCCCCTGATAGCCAGTTGACAGTGATTCTCTCCTTACTCAGCCTGGTAAGTGGGACCTATGAATCTACCGTGACCAAAAAATATTGGGTTGTGTGATGGCTTGCCTTATGAGCTTACAAGTTGAGACACCATGAACTGTGGCTGTATGTGTAGTGGTGGGTGTTGTTTTTGTAGAACACTTTGTGAGGTTGCTGATTATGTTTATTGAAGAGCAATGTCTGTGAGGCCTTTGAGGTTTAGGAGTATTACCTTTAAAAGCCTCAACATATGGTGGTGTATGTGTCTATACCATATTGTGTGTGGTTGGTGTAGTCTGTATGTTACTGACAACCTGTTTAGTATTGCAAATGCTTGTATGTGAGAGTCTTGCAACCAGTGACATTGTGTATTTACATCTCTCACATACCATAACAGTTTGTGTAAGAATTAAATGGTTGTCTGTAAACATTAGACAATTGCTACATTGGCACAGGATGCCCATATCCACCAAACTGCCTGAGAAGATAGGAAAGATCATATCTATGGCTACAGATATTTTCAACTTGACCTACAAAAGGATGGTAAACGAGGGATTACATCTGACTAGCTTGGGTGCTGTAAGAATTTAGGCTACAATCGAGACTAAGAGGAAATGACCTTGTGGGGTGTGCTCCTCAATGGGTAAACAAGTTGCTGTTTGCACAACTAAGTACCGAGGAAATTTTAGGGGTAGTTTTATAGAGAAATGCTTAAATGTAGCCTCTTGTATCTGTACAGGACACTGCTAACGACTGCTATGTGATGAGTTGCATTGCACAAATGTGGCAGCTATATAGAAGCAGAAAAAAATCAAAAACAAGGAAAAGGGACTTCTGGCCAGTCCGAAACAACACGGCTTTCAGTTCTTTAAGTAATCCTGGACCAGGAAATGCCTCAGGTCAACCTGTACTCTCACTAGAGTGTAGCCCAAATAGTTCCATCTTATGATCACAAAAACAGGCAAAAAATGCCAATTCATCAAGAAATGCCAATTCATCAAGAAATAGTAATTACAGGTGTGGGGGTAGCCACATTCTTTGATTTCCTGTCCTTGCCTATTTAAGTGGTGCATTGTGAAATATTTTCTGCTTAAAAACCTCAGCTTTGGCCGGCTAAGAACTTGGTTATATTCAACTGGACGTATAAGAGAATTTAAGTACCTTTATCTGCACTTTTTAAAAAAAATACAGTATTTAATTTGATTTAAACTGTGTTGAAGGAATATTTAACTGAAGTGGCAGTTATTCTGCTCTTCAGTAACTTGAACTGAAGCTAGTGTTTGCTGAATTTTGTTATTTGCTAGTAATTACAGGTGTGGGGTTAGCCACATTCTTTGATTTCCTGTCCTTGCCTATTTAAGTGGTGCATTGTGAAATATTTTCTGCTTAAAAACCTCAGCTTTGGCCGGCTAAGAACTTGGTTATATTCAACTGGACATATAAGAGAATTTAAGTACCTTTATCTGCACTTTTTTAAAAAAAATACAGTATTTAATTTGATTTAAACTGTGTTGAAGGAATATTTAACTGAAGTGGCAGTTATTCTGCTCTTCAGTAACTTGAACTGAAGCTAGTGTTTGCTGAATTTTGTTATTTGCTAGTAATTACAGGTGTGGGGTTAGCCACATTCTTTGATTTCCTGTCCTTGCCTATTTAAGTGGTGCATTGTGAAATATTTTCTGCTTAAAACCTCAGCTTTGGCCGGCTAAGAACTTGGTTATATTCAACTGGACATATAAGAGAATTTAAGTACCTTTATCTGCACTTTTTTAAAAAAATACAGTATTTAATTTGATTTAAACTGTGTTGAAGGAATATTTAACTGAAGTGGCAGTTATTCTGCTCTTCAGTAACTTGAACTGAAGCTAGTGTTTGCTGAATTTTGTTATTTGCTAGTAATTACAGGTGTGGGGTAGCCATATTCTTTGATTTCCTGTCCTTGCCTATTTAAGTGGTGCATTGTGAAATATTTTCTGCTTAAAACCTCAGCTTTGGCCGGCTAAGAACTTGGTTATATTCAACTGGACGTATAAGAGAATTTAAGTACCTTTATCTGCACTTTTTTAAAAAAATACAGTATTTAATTTGATTTAAACTGTGTTGAAGGAATATTTAACTGAAGTGGCAGTTATTCTGCTCTTCAGTAACTTGAACTGAAGCTAGTGTTTGCTGAATTTTGTTATTTGCTAGTAATTACAGGTGTGGGGTTAGCCACATTCTTTGATTTCCTGTCCTTGCCTATTTAAGTGGTGCATTGTGAAATATTTTCTGCTTAAAAACCTCAGCTTTGGCAGGCTAAGAACTTGGTTATATTCAACTGGACATATAAGAGAATTTAAGTACCTTTATCTGCACTTTTTTTAAAAAAATACAGTATTTAATTTGATTTAAACTGTGTTGAAGGAATATTTAACTGAAGTGGCAGTTATTCTGCTCTTCAGTAACTTGAACTGAAGCTAGTGTTTGCTGAATTTTGTTATTTGCTAGTAATTACAGGTGTGGGGTAGCCACATTCTTTGATTTCCTGTCCTTGCCTATTTAAGTGGTGCATTGTGAAATATTTTCTGCTTAAAAACCTCAGCTTTGGCCGGCTAAGAACTTGGTTATATTCAACTGGACGCATAAGAGAATTTAAGTACCTTTATCTGCACTTTTTTAAAAAAATACAGTATTTAATTTGATTTAAACTGTGTTGAAGGAATATTTAACTGAAGTGGCAGTTATTCTGCTCTTCAGTAACTTGAACTGAAGCTAGTGTTTGCTGAATTTTGTTATTTGCTAGTAATTACAGGTGTGGGGGTAGCCACATTCTTTGATTTCCTGTCCTTGCCTTTTTAAGTGGTGCATTGTGAAATATTTTCTGCTTAAAACCTCAGCTTTGGCCGGCTAAGAACTTGGTTATATTCAACTGGACGTATAAGAGAATTTAAGTACCTTTATCTGCACTTTTTAAAAAAAAAACAGTATTTAATTTGATTTAAACTGTGTTGAAGGAATATTTAACTGAAGTGGCAGTTATTCTGCTCTTCAGTAACTTGAACTGAAGCTAGTGTTTGCTGAATTTTGTTATTTGCTAGTAATTACAGGTGTGGGGATAGCCACATTCTTTGATTTCCTGTCCTTGCCTATTTAAATGGTCCATTGTGAAATATTTTCTGCTAAAAACCTCAGCTTTGGCTGGCAAAGAACTTGGTTATATTCAACTGGACGTATAAGAGAATTTAAGTACCTTTATCTGCACTTTTTAAAAAAAATACAGTATTTAATTTGATTTAAACTGTGTTGAAGGAATATTTAACTGAAGTGGCAGTTATTCTGCTCTTCAGTAACTTGAACTGAAGCTAGTGTTTGCTGAATTTTGTTATTTGCTAGTAATTACAGGTGTGGGGTAGCCACATTCTTTGATTTCCTGTCCTTGCCTATTTAAGTGGTGCATTGTGAAATATTTTCTGCTTAAAAACCTCAGCTTTGGCTGGCTAAGAACTTGGTTATATTCAACTGGACGTATAAGAGAATTTAAGTACCTTTATCTGCACTTTTTAAAAAAAATACAGTATTTAATTTGATTTAAACTGTGTTGAAGGAATATTTAACTGAAGTGGCAGTTATTCTGCTCTTCAGTAACTTGAACTGAAGCTAGTGTTTGCTGAATTTTGTTATTTGCTAGTAATTACAGGTGTGGGGGTAGCCACATTCTTTGATTTCCTGTCCTTGCCTATTTAAGTGGTGCATTGTGAAATATTTTCTGCTTAAAAACCTCAGCTTTGGCCGGCTAAGAACTTGGTTATATTCAACTGGACGTATAAGAGAATTTAAGAACCTTTATCTGCACTTTTTTTAAAAAAAAAAATACAGTATTTAATTTGATTTAAACTGTGTTGAAGGAATATTTAACTGAAGTGGCAGTTATTCTGCTCTTCAGTAACTTGAACTGAAGCTAGTGTTTGCTGAATTTTGTTATTTGCTAGTAATTACAGGTGTGGGGGTAGCCACATTCTTTGATTTCCAGTCCTTGCCTATTTAAGTGGTGCATTGTGAAATATTTTCTGCTTAAAAACCTCAGCTTTGGCCGGCTAAGAACTTGGTTATATTCAACTGGACGTATAAGAGAATTTAAGTACCTTTATCTGCACTTTTTTAAAAAAATACAGTATTTAATTTGATTTAAACTGTGTTGAAGGAATATTTAACTGAAGTGGCAGTTATTCTGCTCTTCAGTAACTTGAACTGAAGCTAGTGTTTGCTGAATTTTGTTATTTGCTAGTAATTACAGGTGTGGGGTTAGCCACATTCTTTGATTTCCTGTCCTTGCCTATTTAAGTGGTGCATTGTGAAATATTTTCTGCTTAAAAACCTCAGCTTTGGCCAGCTAAGAACTTGGTTATATTCAACTGGACGTATAAGAGAATTTAAGTACCTTTATCTGCACTTTTTAAAAAAATACAGTATTTAATTTGATTTAAACTGTGTTGAAGGAATATTTAACTGAAGTGGCAGTTATTCTGCTCTTCAGTAACTTGAACTGAAGCTAGTGTTTGCTGAATTTTGTTATTTGCTAGTAATTACAGGTGTGGGGTAGCCACATTCTTTGATTTCCTGTCCTTGCCTATTTAAGTGGTGCATTGTGAAATATTTTCTGCTTAAAACCTCAGCTTTGGCCGGCTACGAACTTGGTTATATTCAACTGGACGTATAAGAGAATTTAAGTACCTCTATCTGCACTTTTTAAAAAAAAAACAGTATTTAATTTGATTTAAACTGTGTTGAAGGAATATTTAACTGAAGTGGCAGTTATTCTGCTCTTCAGTAACTTGAACTGAAGCTAGTGTTTGCTGAATTTTGTTATTTGCTAGTAATTACAGGTGTGGGGGTAGCCACATTCTTTGATTTCCTGTCCTTGCCTATTTAAGTGGTGCATTGTGAAATATTTTCTGCTTAAAACCTCAGCTTTGGCGCTAAGAACTTGCTTATATACAACTGTACTGATAAGAGAATTTAAGTACCTTTATCTGCACTTTTTAAAAAAAAATACAGTATTTAATTTGATTTAAACTGTGTTGAAGGAATATTTAACTGAAGTGGCAGTTATTCTGCTCTTCAGTAACTTGAACTGAAGCTAGTGTTTGCTGAATTTTGTTATTTGCTAGTAATTACAGGTGTGGGGTTAGCCACATTCTTTGATTTCCTGTCCTTGCCTATTTAAGTGGTGCATTGTGAAATATTTTCTGCTTAAAAACCTCAGCTTTGGCCGGCTAAGAACTTGGTTATATTCAACTGGACGTATAAGAGAATTTAAGTACCTTTATCTGCACTTTTTAAAAAAAATACAGTATTTAATTTGATTTAAACTGTGTTGAAGGAATATTTAACTGAAGTGGCAGTTATTCTGCTCTTCAGTAACTTGAACTGAAGCTAGTGTTTGCTGAATTTTGTTATTTGCTAGTAATTACAGGTGTGGGGTAGCCACATTCTTTGATTTCCTGTCCTTGCCTATTTAAGTGGTGCATTGTGAAATATTTTCTGCTTAAAAACCTCAGCTTTGGCTGGCTAAGAACTTGGTTATATTCAACTGGACGTATAAGAGAATTTAAGTACCTTTATCTGCACTTTTTTTAAAAAATACAGTATTTAATTTGATTTAAACTGTGTTGAAGGAATATTTAACTGAAGTGGCAGTTATTCTGCTCTTCAGTAACTTGAACTGAAGCTAGTGTTTGCTGAATTTTGTTATTTGCTAGTAATTACAGGTGTGGGGTAGCCACATTCTTTGATTTCCTGTCCTTGCCTATTTAAGTGCTGCATTGTGAAATATTTTCTGCTTAAAAACCTCAGCTTTGGCCGGCTAAGAACTTGGTTATATTCAACTGGACGTATAAGAGAATTTAAGTACCTTTATCTGCACTTTTTTAAAAAAAATACAATATTTAATTTGATTTAAACTGTGTTGAAGGAATATTTAACTGAAGTGGCAGTTATTCTGCTCTTCAGTAACTTGAACTGAAGCTAGTGTTTGCTGAATTTTGTTATTTGCTAGTAATTACAGGTGTGGGGTTAGCCACATTCTTTGATTTCCTGTCCTTGCCTATTTAAGTGGTGCATTGTGAAATATTTTCTGCTTAAAAACCTCAGCTTTGGCCGGCTAAGAACTTGGTTATATTCAACTGGACGTATAAGAGAATTTAAGTACCTTTATCTGCACTTTTTTTTAAAAAAAAATACAGTATTTAATTTGATTTAAACTGTGTTGAAGGAATATTTAACTGAAGTGGCAGTTATTCTGCTCTTCAGTAACTTGAACTGAAGCTAGTGTTTGCTGAATTTTGTTATTTGCTAGTAATTACAGGTGTGGGGTAGCCACATTCTTTGATTTCCTGTCCTTGCCTATTTAAGTGCTGCATTGTGAAATATTTTCTGCTTAAAAACCTCAGCTTCGGCTGGCTAAGAACTTGGTTATATTCAACTGGACGTATATGAGACTTTAAGTACCTTTATCTGCACTTTTTAAAAAAAAATACAGTATTTAATTTGATTTAAACTGTGTTGAAGGAATATTTAACTGAAGTGGCAGTTGTTCTGCTCTTCAGTAACTTGAACTGAAGCTAGTGTTTGCTGAATTTTGTTATTTGCTAGTAATTACAGGTGTGGGGTAGCCACATTCTTTGATTTCCTGTCCTTGCCTATTTAAGTGGTGCATTGTGAAATATTTTCTGCTTAAAAACCTCAGCTTTGGCCGGCTAAGAACTTGGTTATATTCAACTGGACGTTATGAGAATTTAAGTACCTTTATCTGCACTATTTTTTAAAAAAATACAGTATTTAATTTGATTTAAACTGTGTTGAAGGAATATTTAACTGAAGTGGCAGTTATTCTGCTCTTCAGTAACTTGAACTGAAGCTAGTGTTTGCTGAATTTTGTTATTTGCTAGTAATTACAGGTGTGGGGTTAGCCACATTCTTTGATTTCCTGTCCTTGCCTATTTAAGTGGTGCATTGTGAAATATTTTCTGCTTAAAAACCTCAGCTTTGGCCGGCTAAGAACTTGGTTATATTCAACTGGGCGTATAAGAGAATTTAAGTACCTTTATCTGCACTTTTTTTTAAAAATACAGTATTTAATTTGATTTAAACTGTGTTGAAGGAATATTTAACTGAAGTGGCAGTTATTCTGCTCTTCAGTAACTTGAACTGAAGCTAGTGTTTGCTGAATTTTGTTATTTGCTAGTAATTACAGGTGTGGGGTAGCCACATTCTTTGATTTCCTGTCCTTGCCTATTTAAGTGCTGCATTGTGAAATATTTTCTGCTTAAAAACCTCAGCTTTGGCTGGCTAAGAACTTGGTTATATTCAACTGGACGTATATGAGACTTTAAGTACCTTTATCTGCACTTTTTTAAAAAAAAATACAGTATTTAATTTGATTTAAACTGTGTTGAAGGAATATTTAACTGAAGTGGCAGTTATTCTGCTCTTCAGTTATTCCCACCCAACCTCCCTGTTTTTGTTTTGGTGTTAATCTTAGTGGCCTTGAAACTGCCCGCCCCTCAGCCTGCCTCTGGGCCCATCTCATTTGCTCACTCAACTCTGTGCAGTGAGATCATATTCTGATTTCAGTCACTCCTACTGTGTACAAAGAGAGCATCTGGGAAACAGACAAAAAAGAAAATAAGCTTATTTCCTGCCTTTCCTGTTAAGTGGTATAGACTATTTGTAGGCTTCTAAGCCCCCAAGCCCTTCTGTGTTTGAGGGAAGCCTTCTAGCTTTATTTTTTTCTTATAACTAGCCAGTTTTCAAGTTTCAGCACTCAAATCTGTTTCTTTGATCTCAGCACTTGTTGAGATTAAAAAAAAAAAAAAAATTAATCTGCTTTTACTGTACTTGTGTTTCTACCTACTTCATTTTACTTTTGCATCATCTTAAAAATACTCAATTGTATTTATTACTGCTTGGTGTAACTCATTCTAAGCCTTTTGGTTTAAACACTTGGGCTTCGGACCAGTTGTTTTGCACTGAGAGGGTTTGTGGTCTGCACTGTTGTGGCAGAACAGGTAGCTTACATCCTTCTAGGTTGGGAACTGCTGATTGAGGGCTCAGTGTCTGTTATTCTAAAAGTGTATTAATTCTGGTTTAAGCACTTGGGCTTTCAGCCCAGTTATTTTACATTAAGAGGGTTCGTGGTCTGCACTCTTGTGGGAGGAGAGGCTGGACTCTGCCCTTCTGAGTTGGGAATTTCTGGTTAAAGGCTTATAGTGCATGCATATCTGAACTGCTTCTTACTGAAGTTGGTACGCCTTGTTTGCTGTGGCATAGACTGGATTCGGGCCTGCTGGATCTAGCTTTGTTTGTGTAACTTGAGCACTAATCCAGACATTCTCTAAAGTATTCAATTGTATTTATTACTGCTTGGTTGTAACTTGATTAAAGTGTAGCTATCATTCTAAGTCTTTTGGATTAAGCACTTGGGCTTCAGACCAGTTGTTTTACATTAGGAAGGTTTGTGGAAAGCACTGTGGTGGCAGGACAGGTAGCTTTCATCCTTCTAAGTTGGGAACTGCTGATTGAGAGCCCAGTGTCCAAGTGTATTAGTTCTGGTTTAGGCACTTGGGCTTCAGGCCAGTTATTTTACATTAAGAAGGTTCATGGTCTGCACTCTTGTGGGAAAAGAGGCTGGACTCTGCCCTTCTGAGCTGGGAATTTCTGGTTAAAGGTTTATAGTGCCTGAATATTTGAACTGTATCTTACTGAAATTGGTACACCTTGTTTGCTGTAGCATAGACTAGATCCAGGCCTGCTGAATCTAGCTTTGTTTATATGCTTGTTGTTTGTTTGCTTGTTATTTCCCTGGAAGCTAATTCCACCTAATACGCGGCTTCTCAGCTTCTGTGGATCACTAGTGATATCTGCATTGCTTACTGTACTTATTTCCTTGTTTCACTTGAAAGAAAGTTACTTTTTGTCGTTTTTGCATTTAGTTACTTGTAACACATTGCACTCAAGTTACCTGGCACTTGCTCACTAAAGCAATTATATAAGTCAGCACTAAAAATTAAGAGCACTACACCCTCACTCCCCACTGGCCCTTGTTTTCAATTATTAAGGAATTCCCAATATTATTCTAGCATGTCCAAAGGTCAGTTGTCAATCTCCTCTCCGGTCCAGCTGGTGAATCTGGGAATCTTGAGGCAATGTTATAACTGCCTCATGTACACAGACAACCCTCTCCTCCTTCCACATAACACAAATACTTGCGAGAGATGCAGCTATTTAGCCAAACTGGAGGCTGAGCTCTCTCAACTCAGGACTGGCAAGACCAGACAAGGCAACTACACACACCACAAAACCAGCCTCACATAATGCTACCACACCACTGAATCAAACACATAAACACACAAAGACTTACTCGGAGGCTCTGAGTAAAAATTTACCTAAACAGCAGAGGCCTCCAAAGCAGACACCCAAACAACTGCTACCTCAAGACACCCCACAAGCAACACATAATCCACAAAAGCAGTGTGCAATGCAGTCACAGCCCTTAAGGCCAAATACAACACCAAACATACTTGTCATAGGTGACTCCATAGTCAGACACACTGACGTCCCACTCACCAGACTGAACAAGGAGAGGGTCACAGTAAGCTGCCTATCGGGCGCTAGAATCCGCCACATAACACAAGCACTCGGGTCACTCCACAGCAAGTACAAATATGACACAGTCATTGTCCATGCTGGTGTGAACGACCTGAGACGTACCTCCCTGGACTACATGAAAAGAGACATAGAGGAGCTCTCTGATTATGTAGCCCAGGCAGGTATGACCCTGACTCCGAGCAGTATCCTTCCTTCACCAAGAATGATGCCACAATATAGAGACAAGATGATCAGCTTTAACAATTGGCTTAATGTCTGGTGTCATTCAAAGGGGATCCAGTGTCTGTCTGCCTGGGATGACATGCTTGACAAACCATGCTGCTTCACAAGGGACGGCTTGCACCTGTCACCCCTGGGATTCCGGATATTGGCTAAGGCTCTTGCCACCCCCATAGTGCCTTTTTCAGGCAAGGCTCAAATTCTAAACCTACCACCCTAGAAAACAAAAATGGGAAGAAACTGAGGGTAATGCTGCTCAATGCCAGAAGTTTAAATCTCAAAATGCACGCACTCGAGGCCCTTCTCAGTATGGAGAACATCGATGTCTGTGCTGTAACTGAAACCTGGTTCAAGGCTCCTGAGAGCACCCTGGCACTATTAGGTTTTACCTCATATCATGCGTTCCAGCCCCAAAACCCGGACCACACCACAAAAGGAGGGGGTGTATCCATATTCATAAAGGATACCCACACCTCCAGGTTGGTGGCAATGCATGAAGCTTCAGAAACCATCCAGGTGCAACTAACCATAGGCAAAACTGCTCTACAAATTGTAGCATGCTACAGGCCACCCTCTCAAACTCAGGAACCCCACACAGCCTTCCTGAAGACACTGGAGGGTATAAATGTATCTCCAAACACCATCATATTGGGTGACTTCAACTACCCGAATATAGACTGGGAACATTACTCAAGCCCTAACTTTCTAGCCCAACGGTTCCTGGAGTTCATAAATTCAAATGCCATGGAACAGCTAGTCACTGTTCCCATGAGAGGAGAAAATATACTAGATCTCATTATCACAAACATGGGGACAAAATGCTCCACACCGAAGTATATCCCTCATTGGTGAGATCTGATCATAAACTAATCTCACTGGAAATTCACATCCCGCCCCACCCCAAACAAGAAAGACCACAGTGAAGAACTTCTCTAAAGCAAACATCACACTACTCAAGACTGGTGTGGTATCCTTCAAGGCCCCTGAGCCAGTGGAAACCACAACCCAAGCTGCGGAAGCCCTTACAAATGCCTTCTATGAACACCTCCAGGACTGCATGGATCAGGCAATCCCAAATAAAACCAAGACTCTTTCCACAAAGGGCAAACGTCCAGTCTGGTGGACCCCAGCCATTAACAAACTTTACAATAAGAAGAGAAAGCTATTACATGATAGAACAAAATCCATAAAAGGGAAGTCACCCCTGATCATTATTAGTAAAAAATACGAGCACTCATAAAATCAACTAAGGCCAATTTTGAGAGAAAAATTGCCATGGATTCAAAGGACAATCATAAGGCCTTTTTCAGCTATGTTAGGAACCTGGGTGGAAACTCCCAGATATGCTCAGAATTAGTCCAAAATGATACAAAAGTCACTGAACCCACAGACATTGCCAACATACTGGCAGACAGGTTCAGTGCAAACTTCACCCTCTACCCCCCTAAAGGAGAGATAACTATCCCAGCGGAGTGTAGCCTCCCAGACATCTCAAATGCACAGGTGAAAGCTGCTCTCTAAAGCTAAAAACACAGCATCAATGGGACCGGATGGTGTCCCCGGCTGTGTGCTACACGAGCTAAATGAGGAATTAAACCCACACATAAGGCAGCTGTTTAATCTCAGCCTTACCACAGGATACGTGCCCAAGGAGTGGCGTACGGCAACTGTAGTCCCACTCCACAAAGGCAGTGCCTCTACGGACCCTGGTAATTACCGCCCCATAAGCTTAACAAGTCTAGTCTGCAAAGCTATGGAGAGGATCATAATGGAGCTCATAAACAAAGATATAGGGACTTGCAGACATTGGACCCGACCCAGTTTGGCTTCAAGGGAAGATCATGCCTTTTGAACTTGATCGACTTCTTCGAAACAGTCACCAAGGCCATTGATGAGGGAAAGGCAGTCCATACAGCCTACCTTGACCTTGCAAAGGCTTTCGACACAATACCCCACTCGGGTATTGTAGAAAAACTTACCAGCTTAAATGTAAACCCATATGTCACAAGATGGGTTGCAAACTGGCTTAAGGACAACCCACAGGGTTAGAGTTGCTGGCGCTATGTCAGACTCCAAGCCGGTCACAAGTGGTGTCCCACAGGGCTCGGTCCTTGGCCCCCTATTGTTCGGCATCTACTTCTCAGAAGTACAGGCCAACATGGGAGGACTTTGGCTGACAAAGTTTGCAGACGACTGCAAACTGGGCACCATAGTGGAAAGTGCATCGGACACGGATATCCTTCAGAAGGGACTCACGGAAACAGATAGCTGGTGCCAGAGCCATGGCCTGAAGTTAAATGCCAAAAAATGTATAGTCATACCCTTCGGGAAAAACAAGGTAACCCCAAGCTACCATATAGGTGGCAATCCACTAAGCACAGAAGAGGTTATCAGGGACCTGGGGACCCAGGTTGACAGTGGCCTTTTTTTGACACTCACGTTGCTAAAGTGGTTAGAAAGACCTTCTACATTGCCCACCTGATCATGAGGGGATTCACATCCAGATCTAGTGAGGTCATTGTTCCCTGTACTCTTCACTTATCAGACCAATGATCGAGTACAATGCCCCATTCGGGATGTATCTCACCCGACATCTGCAGCAATTGGAGAGACCCCAAAAGTTCCTCACCAAAAGGATAAAGGGACTCCAAAATCTGTCATATGCTGCCAGATTGAAGAAACTCCAGCTCTATTCAGTCACATACCATCTGCTCAGAGGTGACATGTGCCTGACATACAAGGCCATGTCCAACCCGGAATTAATGGACATGCTCCACCTCAAAAAATCCAAATCCACCAAAACCACTAGAGCAAGCAACTTAAACCTTAGCACGGATATAAATAGGACGTGCTGGAGGGATAGATTTATCACTCAGAGACTCCCTATGCTGTGGAATAAAATCCCGGTCCATGTGAGGCAGAGCACCTCGCTGGCTCTGTTCAAGAGAAATCTTGACCTGTGGATGGGAGATCGTAGGTTTACCCCGGGAATCATCTCTGTGTCACTGCTGGACAGAGGCACAACAAACTAATGGGCACAGTATTTTTTCATATAAGGGGTGGCGTAAACCACAAAAATTTGGGCTAGGCTTATAAATGCCTTAGGGCAGCTAGCCTAGTATAAACCTATGAACCTATGAACCTATACGGTATAATAGTACAGTTAAATCACCAAACAGTACAGAATGCATGTGCAGAAGCAACATAAAATACATATCAGGCAGAAAGTGTTTGCATTTCATAACGATATCATAAATATGAAGCAGAGGGCCTAGAAGTTCAGTTTCTGCATATTTAAGTAAACAAGCATATTTTATCAGGAAGATGCATGAAACTTTTGCTGAGGGCAGTAGTTTTGATCTGCTAGTATTTTAACCATATGTAAGAGTAATGTCTTTTGATCCAGTGTCATTGGATAGAGGGATAAAGTTCTTATTATGACTGTTACCCAGGTTTGAATACTGGCCTAGACATCTGATGCACTGCCATGGAGGATAGGTGCATCCATCTAGGTGAAAACAGGTATGCACTTGTACACACCAAGCAGCAGAAGCTTCCTAGCAGAGGTTGGGGAGCCAACCATGGAGTGGTTTCTGACTTATAGTAGCTTGGTGATGTCAGTTCATGTTGAAGTTTATGGTGCCAACCATGGAGTGCTTTCTGAAGGTTGGACAGGGTGGCTTGCCAATATCACCTCTGTGCAGCAGTGTGGAGCAGTGCAGAGCTGTCCACTCATTAATGTTCCCTTCAGGGATTTACATGTGCATACTGGGAGTGGGGAAAGCAGATAGGCTTAAAGTGTAAATATCAGCATGGTAACAATATGACACCAGTCCCAGAGTGGCTTAAGTTCCACGTTTGCCCAACCTTAAAATTGTGACTTTGGGATTGGTCAGGAGGGATTGGTAGACATGATCATGGATGAATGCACTGACATGTGCTGATGTTCAAGTTTATGGGAAGAAAAAAGTTTGCAGAAAAGAAAAGGATCATGTGTTGATGGATGACAAGGACACCAGTGACTCAAAGCCTTAATTTCGATTTTGAGACTCTGTTAAACGAGAACATCATATAAAGTAAAACTGAAATTCTTCCCTAATGTAGTATTTAATTCAGAGTCATTAGACATTTGAACTTTTTCTATCCTCATGAAGTTTGATATGGAGGAGGATATATCTGTAAAAGTTTGATGATTATCAGTTTGAAATGAGGTCTGTTCTCTTGTAAATGCATACAATATTTCTAAATATATATAGGTTCTTAGGTTCTTAATTAGCTTACGGTGAAGGGGGTCATTGAGAAGCTCAGTCACATCATCCAGTGTTGATGAGAGACTAATGGTGCTCCTATTGATCAGATTATTTATACCTATCCCAGGTGAAAATTTTTGATCACCCCTCTTCAGTCATCCAGACTGGTTTAAAAGGTTGAAAGGGCGGTGCACCACTTTATCTGTAAGGGCAGCCTAATCCAACAATGGGAGTAGGTTGGGTTAGGAACCTTTTATGCTATGTGATGTTGCTGACTAGACAGTTTAAGGTTAAAGTGTCTAGGGTGGGTGCTTTCTTTACCACTGATTCTAGGTAGGTGAAGCAGTTCAAAGAGTATTGGGGTCCCCTATAGCACAGAGGTTTAAGCAGAGATCACCCTTCAGGAGCTTGTGTGAAACTGAGTAGCTGGATAAGGTTTTTAGTCTCTCAGAGCAGGTAAGGGTATTGAGACCTGAGATTGTTTTAGAGAAGAAGCACTGGAAGCACTGAGGTTTCTTGAGTTAGTTTAAGTGCTCAGTGAGGTACATAAAGAAAGGATGTTATATTCAATGATGGACCTAAAAAGAGAAGAGTAAAGTGGGACTGTAGTTTCTTTGGACCTTGAGCAGATACCACAAATTATAAGTGATGCAATGTAAGAGGATTTGCTAACAAGAGTAGAGATGTGAAGGTTAAAAGAAGAGTTTGTGATTAACAAAGATACCCAAGTCCCTGATGACTGTGTCAGATTTAAGTGGAATGTTATCTACATGGTATACGGTAGTGATGTAAGGTTTACCTAGGGAAGCTGTGCTGTATTTCTTGCTGTTGAGTTAAGTCCATGATTAACATGCTAACGAATTGTTTGGTCAAGTCCTTGCTGGATAGTTCAACATTTCAAACTGGATTTGATACCCCCCAAATGAAATTATCATTAGTTTTGGTTAGCGATAGTCACTTGATAACAGCTTTCATACTGGATAAGTGTAAACCACTGAGGACTGTAGGACACCACTGGTGACATTTTTCTGCACAGGTAAGTACCCTTGACCTTAATAGTTTAAGTTTTGTCAGACAGCCATCTACCTACCCAACAAGGTATGCATGGGTTAGCATTGAGTTGGGACAGTTTGTCAATAATCCCTGCATAGAGGATAATGTCACAGACATTGGTGGGGGGAGGGGTAGGCAGTGTGGACTGTATACCCTCTATTTATGGTGTGACAAAGGAGGTACTGCCAGCACAGCTATCTGGAATTTTGTAAATAATTATATGTCATTTGTGAATATCAGCATAATTCATATAAGATGTTTGTGTTACAAATGTATTAGAACTGTATGTTATGTGTATATCAAACTAGGTTTGTACAAGCATGTGTGTTGGAAAGAGATTTTATAAAGTGCTTGCACTTAAAATGTAACCACAGCATGCCATACTGGAAAAGAACAGACATGTACATGGACTATTGTAACTGTTTAAATGTATATTTTAACAGTGGAAACTGGAATGCAGGCGGTTAACTTCAGAAAAATAGCTGAAATTAAATTACTTTATGGCTAGGCCATAAAAGATGTTATCTTTCAGTTTCAGTGCAGCAGGAGACACAATGTCTGTACTAGATAAGTTTTCTGTATTGTCTTTAAATTTGGAGGAATGTAAATTGTTTTATGACTTCCACTAGCTGCCAAAATATCTGAGGTCTATGTATTTTCACAGGTAGATGCTAAATGGTACCAGCTGCCATCAATGGTTGTTTTGAGCCTGGGATCTAGGAATCAGATGACAAAGCAATGATGTCATTCTGCAAGTTATCCCAGCAGTAGTATTTGAGGTATTAATCTGAGAGGTCTCTGAGAGAAAGAGAGAGAGAGAGAGAGACAGAGACATCATTCTATCGTCTGTCTTGGACCTGACAAGATCTATTCACCACACATCTGCCATGCTCTAATGAAGTAAGTTAACTAGGGTATAGTAATTCTCTTAGATTTAGTCAGGAATATAGTGCAGCATAGTTTAGATGTTTTTTTTCATTTATTTGAGACTCTCCTGCAACATTGTTTTAAATATTTCCTGTGATTTTGAACTCTGATGTCACTGTAACTATATATTTAGTATTGTCTTGTTCTTTTATTATTTATTATTAAATATATTTAAACATTTCATTGTGGATGATCTCTCTAGAGATATTTAAGTTATGAGAGTACTTGCATATTTATTTGGTGACACTGTGGGTAACTCCTAATAGCCTTGCTCTTTGTCAAACAACCATTTGTATTAATAGTACCATTACTCATTAAGATTGGACACCCTTTGTTAAGGGCCTTAAAGTAGCTGATAAGGAGTAGCTGGTGGCAGTGGAAACTATCTTATAGTCTGGGCAGAATAGGGCATAGCTAGTAAACCTGTGCCAGCCTTTCCCAGGTGTGTGTGTGTGTGTGTGTGTGTGTGTGTGTGTGTGTGTGTGTGTGTGTGTAAATCAAACCTCAAAGAGTGTATGTGTCAGCTACTTGGGCAGGGACACAAAGCACTGGTTGGACAGAGAGGGTGCTGGAGGTCTTGGCTTGGTCACTCAGCTGAGATTTCAACTCTATAGCTGTGCTAGTAGGGAGTCTTATTGGGGGATCTCAACAAAGAGGGAGAAACCAGCCCCAGACTGACTGTGGTCTCTGTGTCCTCTTAAGGGAAATCGAACTTGGTGCAGTGAACTGCATCTGGAAATACTGTGTGTCATCCTCCTGATGTACGTCCCTCACTGGTGCAAGTGGTGAGGATTGAGGCTCCTTGATTACCAGTCCAGTGGTGGGGTGTCACACATGGTATCATTAATGATTTTAAAGAACTTATAATCCAGGTTGAACAGATATGATTGGCCTTTTAAAATGCTGAACTGGTATCCATCAAAGAATATAAAGTCAGCTATGTTGTTATTTATCCTGTCAGATACAGTACATTCCATAGCAATGCTAATAATGTTAGTCTGAATAATAGGCCTGCAATTCCCAGGGTCAGTAGAGAGATAATCTTCATGCAGTGGTACTACAGTTACTGTTTTACATACTTTAGAGATGTCACCATTGGAGAGACTCAGGCTGAAGAGTTGATCAATATGTTTTGTTAGGTAGGTCTTACCACTCATGAGCAAGCATCCACAAATATTGCCAAAAGGACTTGGTCAACAATGATTGTAAGGAAGGGGATGAGGAACATAAATGGGATGCTAGGTGAGGGAAAGTAGTTCACACTTCAACACGGACTCAAACCCAGGCACTCTAATTCACTGCTCTGGCTGATCGAAACCATTAAGCTATTGAGGCAGCATAAAGAAGTGCCTGCTTCATCTCAATTCTGGTCCATACACTGTAGATCAGTGTTCTGATGGCTTTAACCATTACACAATCAAAGTGGCTTTTTATGTTGAATATGATTACATTTACATTTTAGAAGTCAGCCATGTAGATTTCACATAATCAGAATCTAACAGTTTATGTTTATAAGTGTGACTAATTAATTCAGAAAGGTACTGTTACATCTTACCATCCTCACCACTCATATTTTTGTAGCCCTTGACATTTTACTGAGTTTGGCTGTCTCCTTCA